>NC_034413.1:42356931-42424798 GCF_002078875.1 Numida meleagris | reverse complement strand
AGAGAAGAGAAGAGAAGAGAAGAGAAGAGAAGAGAAGAGAAGAGAAGAGAAGAGAAGAGAAGAGAAGAGAAGAGAAGAGAAGAGAAGAGAAGAGTAGTACTATGTAGTAGGAGGAGTAATCTAGTAGTTCTTTCATTTTGATTTTTTTCTCTGAATAAAGAATATTGAAGAACTGAATTCATCCTGTTATGTTGATCTGCATGAAAAGAAATGTAAATGGGATCCAGATGTGTTTTCTCCTCTAATAGTTTCATTCACTATGCTTTAGATATGGGAAAATGAAACATATTCCATAATGGACTGGAGGAGAATAGACCAAAATTATAATTTTATAATATTCCCTAGGAATTCATAGAAGCCTAACGAATTAACTGGGAAACTCTGATGCCTAATGAACTCTCCATGGGGAAATATTTAATTTTGTACTGACTGCCATAAGGCAACTGCATGGTGGGTTATTTAATCATCAGTTGTAGAAATAAAACAGGAGTAGAAAATGGACCTGTCCCCAGCATTATAGTGAGAGTTTGTATAACTTTAACTGAGCCTCTCCTTCAGTGTTTGCTGGAGATGTTCTAAGGTTGAATGCTGAAATGGCACAAAACTGTTGGAAAACACCATTATGCACTCTCTTAACAGTACAGCGTATCTTTTTTTCTGACAAAGGAAAAGAGAATTTAGAAGTGAAGCATCTGAAGATGCTGCCTTGCCATCTCATGAAGTTTGACTGCTGCTCTCAAATTACTTTTGCATATTATAGTGAGGCAACTAATTACATTAAAAGAACACTGTGAAATTGTTTTTTGTTTTTGGTTTATGTACTTGTAAATATAATTTGGAATCAAAATAAAACAAAGTTATGACCTGTCTTGCAGTTGTAGTGAAATATTTAAATATACTGTGCACTTCATTTCTTATGTGCAAGCTGTGTTAAGCTTTATTTCTGTTCAGAATGTGACTCAGCTTGCAGTTATTCCCTTGCTCTGTTCTTCAGATGCACTGCGCTGTTCAGGAGAGTGCACACATAAGTGAACCAGTCACCATATTATAGCGGAGACCTGCTGTCTTAGCCTTTGGCATCAACCAAGGCAGTGTTTACACTTTTGTGCATGTATGGTGTTCCCTAACAGCAGAACAATTTCTAGCTCTCTTTAAAGAAAATTTTGTTAGTAGATGAGATAAGTGGCCAAAAATTCTGACGTAGAAGGCAAAAAGCCGGCAACAATGCAGAGCTTATGCATGAGAGCCTGGAAAAATGGAGTTTTGTTGTGGCAATCGTGTAAGCAAATAGCTAATACTCCATAATGCCTCTTTCACTTATGGCAATGTTCTCATAACTGTCAGCCCACTGCAGAGCCTGGGATCAGATCTCCCTTCATGCTCCCCTCCCACGGCAGGGCAGGAGGGGAGCAGCCCCTATATTCTGCGGGCAGAAAATTACCCTCTCAGAAATACACGTCTTCTGGACACCATATGGTGGAACAAGATGTAAAATGGAGCCCATGATCCATATTACTTCTCCCAGGCTTTATCAGCCAAAATGCTGTTTTCAGCTTCTGATATTTCTCTTCATCGCAGCACTATTTTTATATGCTCAGTTGGTTTGTACTGTGGAACTTTGTTTCATTAGTGTTTCATCTAGAAACCAGATTTTAAATCCTTTTTTTAATTAGACCTAAGCTCTGTCTGTATAAAATGAAGGCTTGATTCATTTTTCATTTTTTTTCATTTTTACTCTTCTTCTACTCTGTCTACTCTGGAACAAGTACAAAGGAAAAAATTTTGAGAAAACCCTTCGTTGTTGCAGAGTAGGGAGAAAAAATTGCTGCAATGTTAACATATTTTGAAAAATAGGATTCTTTCTTTTCAGGTAGTCTCCCTATTAAAATATCTAGTAGCAAATGCTGTACAACATTGAGTTACACTCTCGTTTGGAGCTCTCTTCCAGTACATTGGATTTTTGGTAATGTGTTTATTCACACTATCCTCATTATAAAAATAATCTACAAAATAGATCTGTGCTCTTTTAAATCCCTGCAGAAGTCAGTCATCTCTCCAAACATATGGTCTGTTTACCTTCCCAAAAGCAAAATGTCTTCATAATACCAATACCCGAAGACCCCTCTCTGTTCCAGTGCAACAGAAGTGGAAATTCATCAAGTTTTTGCTGTGTGTTTTGATCCCCAACTGGTATTTGAGAGCAGAAGGCCAGAGCACTAACCAGGATACATTAGGCTGTCGAACCACCATGCTACGGTGGTTCTTACATTATTTTTTAATGAGTGAAAAAATAACTGACCTTGCTGGAACTTGCACCCAGACATCCCTGGCTACTGTCCATCCAGAAGAACACTTTAGGAGTGACTGTGTCATGCTCAGGACAAGTGAACAAAACAGAGTTCAGTTCACCACTGTGCACAGCCATCAGTAACTACTTTTGCACTAGAGATTTCTGTTTTCACTGTGTACTGTTCTGTCCTTGGCTGACATGTGCAGCACCTACAGTAGGAGTATTGATGTTGGAATACTTTAAAACAGTCCTTTTTCTTCCCCCAAAAAACTTGTTTTATAAACGTTATTTATCACAGAACTGTGCATTGCTGTCAGCATACTTTCTGATGTTGCCGACACAGAGCTAGCAATCTTGCCCAACATGAAAGAAGGGGGTAATATGACATAGCTCTGCTCAGCAAATTTCCCATTGTCATTAGAGCTACAATAAGGCGAGTGAAGCTACAATGTCTGTAAGAAGTACTGGGGAGGTTATAGTAAGGGAAAATGCCTTTAGATCATGTCCCTCAATCTCTCCTCTGATACTTAAAAATATTTAAGAACTCACGTTTCCCAATATAAGTGAATTTCAAGTATTATCAGAGCTTTGGTAAAATTCTGCTTGATTACTTACACAATAATTAAAAGGATGATCTTTCTTTTCTTCCTTTTATTGTATGCCTCATTTCCCCAGCCACAGAAAGGCTCTATTTCACGTAGCTACATTCTTCTTCCCATGAGGGATAGGGCAGGGGGCTTTGCAAATTCGTACTGCATGGTGTTAACTAGAAGGCAGTATTCATCTCTGAACCTAGCTATTTGGGTTTTTGTTTAGCAGGTTCTTTCAATCTAAATAATGTTGGCTGCAAGCAAAACTGCACATATTCCTGGTGCCCAAATAATCAGGTATGTAGAGATTCTGACATTGGAAAGTCACAAAATAAGGCTGTTAGGCTTCCATATTTTCTGTAAGGCAATGACAAATGAAAGCATTGAGCAGTGCTGGTATTTGAAAATAAGTTCAGTTCTTATTAAAATCTTGGAGAGTTTATAAAGTTATTGTGTTACTAACATTTCAATACAGATTGCTTTTCTAAAAATACCTTCCTTTTCTGCTTGTAGGCCTATTCTCTTTTTCTTTCTTTGGCAAAATTAGCCTCAAAATGTAATTCAGCTCCTAATAAACTTCTGAAAAGTGTAATTTCTCCCGGTTTTCATATAGTTTTTTTCTGTAACACTACCAAAAAGAACTAACATTGTCATGTATTTATTTAATTTTTTTGCATCCCCCACATACATATACCCCATGAAACTCTACCCACGGTACTGACAATCAACCTGACAACATAATCAGTCAAATTTTACCGAGTGACTGTTTCTTAGGTAACTAAAACACAGTCACAGAAATGAATGGCGCAGTACAGAAATAAACCCCAAACTGGCATATGGCACCTCCATTCAATTTCAATGAAGCCTGAAAATTTCATAAAGGTGTGGAGCAAAGGTGAGACACGCCTGGTGCACAGACTTTGAACATGTTGCTTCTGGTAGGAGTAGAATTTAACCTCGTACTAACAGAAGGTCTGATGCAAAACCCCAAAATAGGGCTCCATGTTAGAGCCATGAGTGATACACATGCCAGTGTGGAAGCTCTGTATTAGAACTGTTTCCACTGATGAGGAGGTAAGGCCAGGAGGAATGCATCCCTTCCAGAGCTTTTTTTTTCTTGTTGGTTTTATTACTCCTTCCTACAGGCTTCCTAAAACATTTCCTAAGTAATGAATCTGCCTGAAGTCAGTTTTTAGGAGGTGTGGAATGATAAGGGTTGCTTAACACGGTGGATAGAGAAATAGAGAAACTTCTAGATTGAGTGACATCTTTAATTTCTCTTTCTCTCCTTTTTCCCTTTGGAAGAGGTGGTTGCTGATACAGCAAATTTTCCTCAGTAGAAGACCTTCCTCTGATAGGGCTCTATACAATCATGTTCACCACTGAAATTGGAGTGGAAAATAAAGTGTTACCTTGAGGATAAAGTCAGCCTTTCAACATGAGTGAGAATATGCGATTACAGTGCTGTATTTTGTTGTTGTACTTAGTTAAAAATGAATGATTTTTGTAGTGCTCTTAATAGAGCAGATGACATCTTTTGTAATTTGAGGTTTTCACTTGATGATATTGCTTCAGGTTTAATTCACTGCCTACAAACAAAGTACAGATTGCGTTTGTCAAGGTGCTGTTCAGGGGGGTCACCAAACATAAACTAGCTTTTGCTGCTGGCCACAAATGCAACTGCTTTTTTGCTAAGCTACAGACAAGCAAATAAGTCTGTATTTTAAACCAATTAGTGTTTTGCCTGAGGGAATATGCAAATTGATCGCTGATATCTCACAGAAGTAACTGCTCTGGTGGGCAGGAGCATTTTGGGGAGAAGACAATTGCCAAAAGGGTGAACAGGGTGGCCACTCAGGAGACCCAATGCCATTGGTATCGAGGAGCATCCACTTGAGGTGGATGCAGAGTGGGACGTTGGCTATGGGGCAGGGCACACACAGTCACAGTCACAGTGACTGGGGGAAAGGCTCCCATATGGCTTCCTGCTGCAGGAGGTGTGGCACACACCCCTTTCTGCTTAGCAAGCCAAGAAAATATTGTAGCCCCCTCTAAAAAACTTGACCCATGCCATGTTGCTATATGAAAAGAAAAAAAGGTAAATATGTACATGCAGACACCTGCACTTGAGAAATCATTATGGAAATATTGTGCTAGCAACTGTAATGAAATATCCAGCTATTTCTGGGACTTTCTAGTTTTCTTTCCATCTGTTTATTTTCAGAGCATGAGATTCTCACTTTTCTTTCTCTCATTTTAACTCAATATCCGTAGCTGACCTCAAGGAATTCTGATTGCTTCCTTTTATTCAACCAAAAGTGATTTTTTATTTTTGGGATGTTATTTTTCTCTTGTTGGCTATGCTTACCTACCTATTTATCTCCATTTTGAGGGTTATATTTGTAAATAAGTTCCTGAACTGTGCCGTGAGCATTCAGCTTGACTGATCTCCAAATTGGAGCATTTACTGCAAAAATATTAAGGTTCTAAAATATTTTAAATTACCTTTGTCTATTAAAAGTATTTTGAAATTATTCATCTGCCTCAGATCTTTTATGAAAACTTTATTCTGAACCTTTTTAGGAAGTGCATAGGACTGTAGCATAGATTTCCATAGGGCTTCTGTAGCTCTCTAGGTAGTTTTAGTTTCCAACCAGTAATGAAATGATAAATAGATTTAATATATAATAAATAGCTCAAAGATTTTTAGATGAAGGAAAAAGGATAGTTTCTGTAATATTATCAATGCAATATCCTCAAGGAGATCAACATATTGATCCAGAAGCACTGCAAAATCATTCCCTGAAAGAATGATTGGGAAAGAACATACCCTTTTGTTCCTAAACACCAGAGGACTCAACATTGATAGTTGTCCTTTCTTTATTATTTCTGTATTTGTGTGTGTGTTAATGCAGTGCCAGAAATGATGTGAAGACACAAAGAGTTTTGCTCTTGGTTTGACTTTAATAGTTATCGTTCCGGCATAAATCCTTAAAACATATCCTTGTTGATTGCCTCCTGAGCCATTAATCTAAAGCACAGGAGTCAAGCTGATGGGGGAAGACTCTTTTTGGAGGCATGCAGCTATAGAACAAGGAGCAATGGGCACAAAGTGGAACATGGGAACTTCTATACAAACACGAGGAAGATCTTTATTGTCAGAGTGATGGAGCCCTGGAACAGGCTGCCTAGAGAGGCTGTGGAGTCTCTTTCTATTCAAGACTCACCTGGACACCAACCTGTGCGGCCTGCTGTGGGAACCTGCTATAGCAGGGGATGGACTGGGTGATCTCCAGAGCTCCCTTCCGACCCCTGCAATGCTGTGATTCTGTGATCCGTTACCTGAAAAAGCTCTTGTGGACAAGGTAGCCAGAAAAATTATGACCATGAAGCATAGAGATAATTTCAGTGCAAACAGTGCATCTAAAAATATGTAATGAGAAATAAAGAAAGAATAGGAAAAAAAAAAAAACATGCAGGCACGTATTTCTCTATCACAGACAACTTTCAATAAATCTGCAGTTTGCTGTTGCTTCTGCTATAAGTTAGATTGACAGCCAAAGAGCTTTGTGCAAGTGAGAGAGTCAGCTCAAGTGTGCACAGGAGAGGCAAGTCTGAGTCTAACAGAAGCACATTTGGGACATTTTTGTCAGATGATTTACTTGCATACTGGCAAGGAAATAAGCAGGATAAATGCCACGTAGAAGCCTAATTAAGCTGTGTTCTCTCTGGGAAAACAATTTCAGACCCTGTACCAGGTGGTTAGGACAGTTATAACCATGAAAGAGCAAGAAAACAAAATGTGTTGTTCGAAAGGAGGGAAAATGGAAAATATGTTGCATGTTTAGACAGTAAATGCAAGGATGTGTACAAGGATGTGCTGGGCCATCTTAGAACAATTTGATCCTTGCTTGTGTTGCTGTTCTGGTTGCTAGCTGAGCTTGCTTAGACACTCTACCACCTCTCTCATGAAAAGAACTTGTGTTTCTGACCCAAGCCATTATTTCCTAATTTTAGATGTTTTTTTTTTTCCTCTGTTTTCTTATTGCTAAGTTAGAGGCTAGAGGTAGAAAGGAGAAAAAGTGGTGCGAGGACTCTCTCAGTGTGAGGAGCAGGAGCCTGCCACAAGTATGTGACTACAACAAAACTGTACAAGGTTAACTTGTCAGACTTGCTATGCATTTTAGTTATGTATAAGTTTAGTTAGAAACCTGAGAAGTACTTTCTTATAGGAGTCTATCCCCAAGAAATCTTGGAGTGAGATCTGGGTTTGTTTGTAACTAGTTCAGAAGAATTATAAAGAAAAACCCATTTTCCTGACACAGAGCTGGTAAAAGCATAAGACAGGAAAACCTGTTTAAGATAATTCATTTTTCTCTACTTTAGAATGAAGTAACAAACATGCCACCTCAAAAAGGCAAGAAGAAAGCTCAGTGCTGTGGTGTTGGTTCACCTTTACAGTTGGTTGCACAAAAGGCTGGAAGTAACACCTTGACCTGCTTTGTAAGTGAAAATAGTTACTGCTCAAACCAGCAAGATATTTTGAGATTCATTGCTACTTCTGCTACTGTAAAGCAAAGTTCCTCTTGCTATCAGTACTCAAGAAAAAGGCACTTCCCATAAAAACAGATGGTTGCCTCAAAATTAGAGACCAAGGTTTCCTTTTCTTTAGTACTTCATAAAATCTGATAAGATAAATAATGGTCTAACTCAACTTCATAAAAATCCTGAATTCAAAGTGCTTTGAATTGCACTTGGACAAACCTGGTGCATTTTGCTTATGGTGTGATAGTGGAGTGCATATAATTTAAAATGCTGTCTTTGCTCAAAAACTCTTGCTCAAGTTTCCAAGTTCCAAGTAAATCATGACAGATTTCCCATGGCCCCCTTTTAAAACAAAAATAAAATGTTGTGCAATTCTTAAAAATCAAATGTAGCTCTTCAGAAAAAAAATAGGGCAAAAATCATAGAACCATAGAATGGTTTGGGTTGGAAGGGACCTTTAAGGTGATCTAGTTCCAGCCCCCCTGCTATAGGCAGAGACACCTCCCTCTAGACCAGGTTGCTCAAAGCCCCATCCAGCCTGGCCTTCAATGCCTCCAGGGAGGGGTCATTCGTAATCTCTCTGGGCAACCTGTTCCAGTGTCTCACCACCCTCACAGTAAATAATTTTTTCCTGATATCTAGTCTAAATCTACCTTCTTCCAGTTTAAAACCATTTCCCCTCATCCTATCGCTACCTGCCCTTATAAAAAGTCCCTCCTCAGATTTCCTTTAGGCCACCTTCAGGTACTGGAAGGCCATTATATGGTCTCCTCAGAGCCTTCTCTCCTCCAGACTGAAGAGCCCCAGCTGTCTCACCCTGTCCTCATAGGGGAGGTGCTCCAGCCCTCTGATCATCTTCATGAGCCTCCTCTGGACCTGCTCCAACAGCTCCGTGTCCTTGTTTTGAGAGTCCCGAAACTGGATGCAGTACGCCAGGTGGGGTTCCATGAGAGCAGAGTAGAGGGGCAGAATCACCTTCCTTGACCTGCTGGTCATGCTTCTCTTGATGCAACCCAGGGTATGGTTGGACTTCTGGAGGCATACACACAAAATGTGCTATGTACAAATGAAATAGTCAATTTGGGCAGAAACAACACTTAAAAAACGTAACCTTCTTTTTACTTGTCCTAATTGGATGGTTTTATAATGA
This sequence comes from Numida meleagris, assembly GCF_002078875.1. NCBI lineage: Eukaryota > Metazoa > Chordata > Aves > Galliformes > Numididae > Numida > Numida meleagris. The sequence goes on along the minus strand of NC_034413.1, from coordinate 42,416,223 downwards.
CAGATAAAAACCACTGTGAAAATGTAATGGAAGTGATGTTTTATAACCTGCTTTGTGTTTCAGCAAAAGATTTTCTCTCTGCCAACCAATAAATCATAGACTACTGCACATCAAAGTAGCAGTAACTTTTTTTATGGGATGCATTGACATTCTCGTTGTTGTTACTTTTGAATTAATATAGGGTACTGGATGACAGTTCAGGTGTTACTGATCATTACTGCCTAGGCTAATTGTTTATGTTCTCTTCAAGAATTGAACAAGGGGCTATAAGACAAGTACTGTGAGAAATTAATGTTGAATGGATATACCACAGAACACTGCATCTACAGGAAGAAAGGTCATAATAATTAGAGATATGTGGAAAAAAATCTGTAATTTGTGTTGATGCCTGAACTCTTAAATAATATTTAAGGTGAAAATTGGCCTGATTTGGAATGAAATATTCTTTGCTCAGATCTTCTTTCTAAATGTAATGTAGCTAAATATAGTCTCAGAACTATAGTAGTTTCAAAACTATAGTGTAGTTTCAAAACAACAAAAAAACACATAAATTCTCCACTTAAAGGAAAAAAAAAACCAAACAACTTTTGAGTTCGCTTGTCCTCATTTTCCCTAAAAATTTTGTCAAATTTCAGCTGCTTTCACAAAGAGAGCTAGACATCTTGTATTTTTGTTGCAAATAAATAATTCATGTTAAAGGTTTTAATCCAGCTAATAATACAGTAGACCAGTACAGACTGTTTGCTTTAGAGCTTCTAACTGCAGGAGTCATGTTTCTGACTCTGCTTCCAACTACAGGGCAAGGAGCTCCAGACCTACCTGCATCCATCCCATCCCTTGAATTTAGAGAAATAAGAGATTGATTTTTGCAACAGATTAGATGGATAAGCAACATTTTTTCTTGTTACAATTCCAGACATCTCCAAAGCTTACTGGAATTCAGATTTTACTGGGTTTCTGTGAGGGATCTCACACAATTCCCCTTCTCTCTCTGTACTAGTGGATTTACACCCATGGTTCCCAAGCTCATGAATTTTGCTTTGCCCTGTTTCCCTCAAGTGAAGGAACTGTGGACAGTTTTTGGAGTCCCATCATTGCAATGCAAAACAGTGTGCTTTCTCCTGTTAATAAGAGGAAGCCTGAGGGTTATTTGGGTTGCTTGCTGCCAAAGTGCTGAAGCTAGGGATGGAACAGGTGCTCATTTCCTAAATCTGTGTTTTCCCCCATATTCCTTATAGCTGTTCTAGAACTTGTATTCTATTTATATAAAAGAAAATTCCTGCACTGACCCCAGCAGACAACACCAGTTTCAAGCCTGCCCTCCACCATTCTAGTGTGAGAAAGTGGCTGGAAGACATCCAAAACTCTGAAGGTTTGTTTCAGTGAAAGGCATGTAATATCCAGCTGCTTTTGACTCAGAATTTAATGGCATATTTGTATTTGAAAAAAAATCAATAAGGTTTATGAGCTGAAAAGAGATCCAGTGTAACCAGGTCTGTCACTTTTACAGACATCTTCTGCAATTCCTTGTGACACGGGAATCAGGCTATAGAAACCATCCTACGCATTCCTGCAAAACAAGATTTAGTGCTGTAAAGCTCACTGGTGCAGCTCAAGGAGAGGTACAATGATAGAGAACAAAGGAGAGCACTGAGAAACAACCCACCACTGATCAGCCTAGAAGGCCAATAAGATGTGATAGGTTTCTGCAATAAAACTACCAAAACCTCCCAGTGGATTTTCATACAATAGAAATCAAAAGGGCACATTAGTCATAAGGCAAGAGAGACACCAAGGGAAAACTTCCTGCTCTCATGCTTTAAACAGCTTTCTTCTTTAGACAAAATAGCCATCATGCAAGGTTCATAAAGAATAAAAGTTTTCACTCTTCGTTGAGGGCCAGTCCAAGGTCTGTGCCGCATTTAAGCCATACTATTATGAGGCCATAAACGGGGCACTAGTTGTAAATTATTTCTTATTGCTATTTTTGCCTTTGAGACACCTTAATACATAATGATCTGTCATCAACATTTATAAAATACTTCTACTGGAGCAGGCAGACCTTAGTTCCTTTTCACAATAGTCCTGCTGATTTCAATCATGTCTGTGGTTATATCAAAGGTTTAATTTGCTTTTCACTCCCCTTTTCTGCACTTTGTTAGATTATCTGGAAACTCTCATCATAGAGGGGGAAGATATAGTGGGAAATGGATGGAATCTTTCCCTTTTTCCTCATGAGAATTTGTGCCGGTCTCTAAAAATTATGTGTTGGTTAAGGCAACGTCACCAGCAACATCCTCCCAGCACAGTGCCTGTATGTCTTTGCGCTGGAGTGTGCGGTTGCTGGAGGACAGTCACTGGAAATATTTATGAAAGTCAGACTGCACAGCCATATGTCCAGTGCAGTGCTTTGTTTGACCTGAGATAAGATTTCTCTTCCTTTGAGCTTTTGTTATGTGTTTGCAAAATATTCATTATTCCTCAAAGAAAGAATTTCATACAGTGTCAATCACTCTGAGTAGGTCTTGTGTTTATTTGTAATCCTGTTTTGTTTTAACCTAAAGTCAAAAGTTCACAAATATCTGATGGGATGATTAACACAAAACTGCACAAAATCCTTCCTTTCATTTCACTTGACAAACATGAAAACTTATGTGAGAGCTGGTCTTCTGTTGAGACAAATTTAAATGTTATAGAACTAACTACAATGTGACATGTTTAAGTTTGTAACTACTGTCTCCAAAGTTTCCAGAAGATAATGGACTATTTCTGCATTTGATGCTAATAAAACAAAAAGACTTATCTTTACCCATCTGATGCTAGTGATTTCTTTTCCACTGCCTTTTATAAAGATAAAACCACCTTGGAACATAAGAAACTGGCACTCCATCACTGAAAGAACAGGCTCGTATCTTTTTAGGTCCACTAACAGTAAATAATAATTAATATCTTTTTTCATTGGATATGGGACTGTAAGTACTAAAGATAGTGCTGAATCATAGCAGTAATTTAGAAATATTGCTTCTTTTTTTCCAAAATAAGAGAACTAAAGTTTTTATTCCGCCAAGCAATCTTGACTTCCAAGACAATGTAGACATACTCTCAGTATATATGTTTAATTGCATTTTAATTGCATAATCTATTTATATATTCTTATTTAAGGGGCATCATGGCATTTATAAGGATGAGTTTCTAGCAACTGCTAGACATACCTTAACAGTCAATTAATTATTAACCATACATTGGCTCTTACCTGGTAGCTTCCCAGAAACAAAATTTTGTTTACCATCTGCAGCATTACCAAACCTACCCCATGAAATAACAGTTTCATAGGTAAGTAGTGGAGACTGAATGGCAAAAGCAACTCCAGACTCTTTGCTGCTGTTTTCTCTGCCGGGGTATGGAATGCCTGGAAAAAGCTTGATGACCTTTCAGGTGTGGAAAACTCTGGAGCTAAATAGAAGGTGAGAGCAAATTGTTCTACTTTTTATCTGGGTCTGTTAGTTAGTTTCTTCTTAGAGGAAAAAAAAAAAAAGAATGTTGTTGCAACTGAGTAGCGAGTAAAGGGCAGGAGGGTGAAGTAAGCAGAAAAGCAATTATTTGTACGAAAGGGAGAATCAGGTAAATTATCTCCTATGGAACACTGAAGGGATCGTGGGGAAAGGGCCAAGACAGGGGGGATTATAAATTTCTGTAAGAATACTATCTCTCCTGCATCCATGATTTTTGGTAGCCAGCAGAAGTTGAAGATTTCTTGTGCACCTGACAGCTTGTCTGCTCTTCCACCGCATTAGTTGATCGCAGAAAAAGATATTGCCTCCCCAGCAAGCTCTGGCTCTGTTGTGTCCTGAGGCTGTGGTGGCTGTAGAGTTTTATCAAAGAGAACAGACGTATCATTCTGCCCAGCTGGGAAGTTTCCACCTCCTCCTCGCGCATCTCCTGAGACACTGTCAGTGCAGCAGGCTCTATACGTTTTCTTGTAGGAGCTAACGAGGCTGATGGGCAGTGTGAGGACTGCAAATCCAGGGGAGGACTTTGATGTAAAACGAAGTGTGTATGTGTTCTCCAGGACAAGGTAAAGGCAGACAGATAGGCCTATAGGCAGCTCCCCTGCAGGCCTGTTTAGATGCTATTGGCCATTAAAAGAAACAACACGTGGCTTTGATGCATATTTTCCACCCAGAGAAGGGCTTAGACTATTTTATAACTACTTTTCCATATTTTCCTTTATCACGTATAAAATATGAAACGTACATTTTGCAGTCAGTCTTTCACAACATGTCATTAATTGTCTGAAGTAAAGTAGTGTTTTCTCTTGTGGAGTGAAGGAGGCAAATGTCAATTAGCCACAGAACACTGGAGCTAAATGCAAGATGTAGAGCAGAAACGTGAGCTTTGCTGCCAGGAGCTCATGGTTAAGTGTTACATTTTCAATAAAATGTGTCTTTCTGGTATAGACATTATGTGAATATCATTGCATACATGTGATACTGGAGAGAATGAGAGATAAGGCTGTCCTAGCTTCATCTGTCTCTTAGCTTAAAAATAAAATTATTGTATTGATCTGCTCCCAAAAGAAAAATGTACGTCATTTTTGAAGTATTCCTAGTGAATTCTCCGTAAATCTTGTTCTTTTGTTCTTTCTGTCTGCCCTTAGGCAGACACAGAAATCAATGGTTTTCATCATTCCGATGTTGTATAATTCCATAATTCATGATGTATGATTTATTCAAATACACCTGTAACTTTTCTTTATGAACTTGAATGCAAACAAAACTAATCACTTTTGTCACTTTTATCTTCATTGTAAATTGTTCAAGCCATACACAGAAAGCCATTTAGAAATACCGATGATGTTATTCTGTTGAATTCTGAACTAGCTATGCCAAGTTATAAATTAACTCTTTTGTGCCATGCAGACGTTTTTTAACCAATCTCTGTTGACCAAAAATACTTAAGTGTTCACTTCAGCTCAGTGAAGCGTTTTACCTAAATGAAGATACTGCATACTTCTTTCAGGAAACCCTTTTACTAATCTGTGGCAACTTGCTATATAACCTTGTGTTTCAATGCTATTTTCTGCTCTGCAGCATGCCACGTGATTTATAACTAATATTTTTAATGTAATTAATCTTACCTAATGCTTATTTGCATATTCCAGACAGTTTTTTAAGTAGCGTGCAATTAGTTCTCACTGTGTCATTAATTCTCACAGCCTTTATAGGAATTAATTCAGGGAAACTGAGGAAGAAAGTTTGAGGACCCATGAGAAAGTGTATCACTGAATCTCTGCAGCAAGATGTCTGGGATGCTGATATGCATGCGTTCCATGGGGAGATAGGGCAGCAGAAAGAACAGGAGGATTTATCTTTTTGTTGTTTTTTTTTCCTAAACAGATAAAACAACCGTCTTTTGAGTTAAACGTTGCAAGTCTGGAGAAATGTACTGTACCTAGGAACAGCCTCAGCATGAGGAAATATAGCATGGTAGCCAACAAGTTTGAGTCTGTGGGGATGTTCAACCTGCCTCTGGAATGTGCAAGGCTCAATGATCTGGCAGGCTTTCATTCCGGGCTGCTCTTTTATTTGTCTGTTATTTAGTTGGAATGCTGAAAGGTCTCATTATTGTTTGGGAAACAAAAGCAAATTTTAATGCCTACTTTTTGCACTTGCAGAACCTGCTTGGTAGAGACAGCTTGCTGCCTACCATTAGCAATATATTACACCATGTGCACTTGCTTCAATCTTCAGTGAATATAATTGTGAAAGAAATTTTTACCTAATAATAAGAATATCCATTACTGGTTTACTGTGGTGTAGTCACCTTAAATACCTTTTGTGGCCACAGATAAGCAACTATCTTTGAATAATAACACAATCAAAGTTCTTAAATTTTTTATATGAGCTATTTTAGTCTGTTAATTGCTACTAGTTCTTATCCAATTTTTAATTTTGTTTGCATCCAAAGCTATTTTAGAAAAGTAGATATATTAAAATAATAGAAAGGACTTACATGACTTTTAACACTGCAGAAGGTGAGACAACTTCTAATTCCTCAAACAAAAAGCATGACTGATGCTACTGATTTATATATAACATGAATGAGAAAAATAAACTGTATGTGGATGAGAAACTAGAATTTCTTTATCTGTCAGCCTTCTCTTCCCAGCTTCCTGACCAGCTTTGCCCATCAGAGCACATTTGCAGTTCTCCCGGATGCTTCAGTTCGTGTTACAGCATCCGTTTTCTGAAATGCGATAGTGTTTCAGGTCACTGAATGAAGTGAAACAAAAACTGTTGTGCTGTGTAATACCATTTTTGACTGGAAAGAGTTTCCTCCAGGCTTATAATTTAGCTAAGTACTTGGTAAAATTAAATCCACTTATGAGAGAAAATAACATTATATCTAATGCAAAAATTACACCATTTTTTCCTACAAACAGAATAGAAATACTTCATTACTATGACTAGAGAAAATGTTGTATTTGCTCCATTTGTTTTCAAATCCTTGTCAAAATGGAAACAGTAGTGGTAGATAAAAGTGGGGATGAACTGGAGCTCTGTGCTCTTCTTAATCACCTTAAAATCAATTACATGATAAGTCTTGTTTTGTAGCAGTCACTGTTGCTATTGAAGCACATGTGGATTGCATTCATATGCGTGGCATCAAAGCCATGATGAGATGATCAGACAAAGTTGGATTTTGTGACATGCCTATAACAACCAAATGATAATACTGTGACCATTTGGACATAATACTAGTTTTAAAGACGTTTCAGATTACGAGTGAAAAAGTAGTTGGTGGAATCCCATCAAATAATTTTACAAGCCTTTGTACTGAGCTTGGCTATACAGCTTTGTGTATATGCAGCCACGAAATAGTAGTTACACTAAGGAGAATTATCATGCTTCTTTAGTTTGTTGCTTTTATTTTCTTTTTTTTTCATACTTATTTGTTGCAAAGGTGTTCTGTAGGACTTCTGTGTATGCGGAAATGAATATCAAGTAATCAAGGAAGTGCTCCTTGTATGTAGAATCATTTAGGTTGGAAAAGATCTTCATGATCACCAAGTCCAACCACATGGTAGTTTCAAAACTGAAGTGACAGGAGACTTGCTATTTGGTGCAGAGCCATTCATTTTCTAAAGCTCTGGGTGGAACTTCACCTTGAACTAAACTCTATGCTTTGGTAAAGACATGTAACTACCTGACTCCTGTAATATCACACTGAAATTTAGAGACTTCTTATTTTCAAAGAATCACAGAATCATAGAATCCTTAGAGTTGGAAGGGGTCTTTATACGTCAGCTAGTCCAACTCCCCTGCAGTGAACAGGGACATGCGCAGCTAGATCAGGTTGCCCAGGGCCTGATCCAGCCTCACCTTGAAAGTCTCCAGGGATGGGGCATCAACCACATCTCTGAGCAACCTGTTCCAGTGCCTCACCACCCTCACTGTAAAATACTTTCTTCTTTTGTCTTTATTTAAAATCAGTCTGTTCTGTTTCTTTAAATTTTGCATCTTTCCATTTATCAACATTAAAAAGTAAGTCATTTTATAGGCATCATTTTGTTCTTCATTTAATATTTTGAGATATATAAAGACATATTCAAGAACATTCAAAGCTCTTGAAGAAACAGAAAGCATTTTTGAGTTTCTTGTCTGAAAATGTTATGGTATAGTAGAATATTTATTTAAGGATTTTTTTTGTTGTTGTTTTTGTAGCATAGACTAGAATTAGTATTTGTATAGCTTTCCACTTCAGCTGTGCCGAGAATGTTGCTTACTATATACTGTATAGCACGGTGTGTGTGGTTTATGTGTATATGTTTATATAAATGTGAATATATCACATAACTAGCAGCAGATCTAGAGAAATGTCAGAAGATATTCAGGAGGAACAAAATCATATCCTTGATGCATTTCTGGAGAGGATAGCAGTGGGCTTATTGGACTGTCACTGAATAAAATGTTAAGAAAGAGAGAGTAACGAAAGAATTTCTTGCATGGTGGGCTCAAGAGAGAGGTAGTGAACCGAGCATTGAGCAGCACAGTTGAGTGATGAGACCTTTTTGTTTCAAGTCAGGGAGAGGCTCTTATTCTCCTTATGAGTATGACCTTGAGCATATCCTTGTGCCCAGATCCTGGAGCACCATCCCATATCATTTCTGCACCTAACACAACCCCACAGCATGCCCCAGATGCTTCTGAGCCCTGTGGTTTATCATTCCCTTTGGAGCACAGAAGAACCTTGTCCATTTCTGAGTACTGACCCAACCCTGCACTGTTCAGGAAGCCTGAACTTTGTCATTCAATTAAATAGAAGGATGATGGCTGCTAAGAAGATGGGTTAATGCACAGGAACTGAAACCAGAGCTCATGAATTACTGAAAGACGTAAGTCTGGGCTTCAGAAGATTTGGTTGCAGCACATGTATCTTCATGTGTTGCCTCAGGCAACTTATTTTAGTGCTTGGCATTCTGTCTCCCACTTTTGTCAGATGGAAATAACACATCTTTTCATGTTTGTGTCTCATTCTTTGCTTTGTCATAATAGCTTGGGGACTTCCTTATGATATGTTAAAGAATAATTTCGACAGCATTGTAGGATTGCAATTTTTGTGTTCAGTTAGTGATAATAATTTGCTACTAATTTCTGACACTGCAATTTGGGTCTTTGTGTATAACTCCCACAATTTAACCTTCCTTATAAAATTTAGTACTTAGGTTTTATAACAGTATTTACTTTGTAAGGAAAATGTGTAGCAGATTTTTCAAAATCTAAACAAATGTAATGTCGTGACTTTCTGAATTTTAGTATAAACAACCTTTTATTTGCATATACAATTTTGGTAGCTAGTTTTCATGAGAGGTGTATGGAAAGGATTTAACTGTTTTAATCAAATGCTTCATGAACGGAATCTGTTAAAAAAAGAGTCGCTCCAGGTCTTAAGTATAAATACCATAAATATAAAATGGTGAATTATAAATATAAATATTGTAAAATGTAAATTAATTGCAGCATTGTTTCATCACTTAAGATATGATTCCCATCAGGAGCATTGGGTCCCATCCATTTTGGCCTACACAGTACAAGGATAGTCAGGGACCTGAAGAAGATGATGATCCTGGAGAACATGAGGGAACTGAATGTGTTCAGCCTTGAGGACATAAGCTGAGGGAGAGTTTGTTGGTGTCTTCAACTACGTAACAGGATCGCATAGAGAAAAGAGAGCCATACTCTCCCCAGAAATGTGCAATGTTAGAGGAAAAGGCAACAGACATGGAAAATTTAGACTGGATTTAAGAAAAAAGCATGTTTCACAGAGAGCTTGTGATATTTCAGTCCATCCAGGTTTTTGCCCAGGAGCGTACACTCAGTTTACTTGAGGAACCTGATCTGAGTGCCTGTGCTTTGAGCATGAGGTTGGATTAAATGGCCTTTGGAGGCCCTTCCAAACTATGTGATTCTGTGGTACGCATATATACATAGATAAATATATAAATATCAAAGGTAAAATGAAATTATATGAGCTGAGTGATGAAATGAAGTAATTATTGTATAAAATTTGATTGAAACCAGCATAAAAGGAGTAAAATCAACAAGGTAGGTGATTGTTTTAAGTAGATCATAGAACGAGGGCTAGTTTTATATAAAAGGAGAGCTTATTCATGGATACCAACATTTACATACAACAGTATTACAAACATCTGGAATTCTCCCTGGGAGTCTCTTACTCATCACATGCAGAATAACAGGCTAATAAAGAGTGATGTCTGGGCACTTAAACCAGTACTTAAGCAAACAGTTTTGAGAACTTTGGTATAGTGTTTTAGCTCTGGTAGGCAACTAATCCAAGATGTGCTAGGCTCAAATCCCAGACAATTGCCCCTGCAGAGAAACAAGCATGAGTGTTGAGGAATTTTTTGAGGCTCCATCTTTGTGAAGCTGCCTATGCCAATGGGAAATAGTGAATTAATTCCTCATATTGCTTTGCTTGTAAGCACAGTTTTCCTTTACCCATTAAACTGCCTGCATCACAAACCACACAATTTGCCACTTTTACCTTTTCGATTCTCTCCTCCATTCCATGAGGGGGGATTCAGGCCGCTCTGGCAGGGCGGCATAACAAGTAGAAAACTCCTTGACTGCATGCGCTGCTCAGCAGCAACCAAAATGCTGGTGTGTTATCAACAGTTTTCATCACAAATCCAAACCATAGCATCACACCAGCCACTATGAAGACAACTAATTCTCCCATATAAAACCTGTACAGCCATATATAGCTGTTTATTTTTTAAATGAGTTTCCTGGCACTCTCATCTTTCTTCTGCAGAAAGCTTTCTCTTGAATATAAATGCTGCCTTTGATACAATGTGATGGTGCAGGAGTATTGACTGAAAGATATCATCTTTATACATTCCTTAGAATTTCATAACCATTCGACATTCAAAATATCAGCTACTCATGTAATAGTATTTGTTATTTGTACAGTGATAGATGGATGTGCAAATCAGTATTGTAAGTATCCTTGCAAAATTTCATTTGGAGAAAAATATTTGTAGAAAACTCAACACAGAAACAACATTATTTGAAAAAAGATAAATGTGCAAAAGTAACAATCTTTGATACAAGTAAAACTAAATGTGTTTTGCAATAACCCAATTTTAACTCTTAATATTGTTGCTTTAATAAATATATACATTTGAATATAATCTGGAAAACGAACAGATTTTATAGCCCAGTTCCATTACTTAAACCACTCTGAGCTCTGACATTGAAAGCTACTATTCTCTCTAGAGTCAAATTGAAAGGGCGAGTTATAATTTCCTAACGGAAACACTGACTAATCTTGGAGTGTATGGATGCTAATGGTGCCATGTAATGCATTAGCAAGCATGTTGCTGATAAATAGGAATGAAATATTATTGGGTAGTCTCAAAGATAGCTCAGGAAAGGTCTCAATTACAAAGTATCACAGAAAGAGCTAATTAAGGTTTTTCTATTGCATGAGGCTGAGCTGTGCACAGGCTTTGTATCAGGAAAGCAGGAAAAGTTTGTGAGTGTCTGACTTCTGAAGAAACAGTGAAACCAGGTCTCTGCTGGATGTTCAGAAAGCAGTACAAAGCCAACAGAAGAAGGAGGAATCTTCAGCCTCTGTTATTCTCAGGGTTTTGTTGGCTGAAAGCATTGCTTACCTCAGGCCCCTGAATCCCAGCAGCTCAGCAGCAAGGACAGGTTTGCCATCTTCCCTGTGGACTGGGCAGGCTGAAACGTGTTTCAGCTTGCACCTGAGGATCCTGCTGTTCTGCTGGGACATTCACAGCATCCAAATCTGTCCTTACCCCTGCTCTCCCACTGCTGGAGAGTATCAGATGCTCCCGCCATACATTTCACAAAGACAGGCATCCCTCTCTGTGTGATCTTGAAAGCAAAAATGCAAATATCGTTGTGCCTCTCTCAAATGCAATTACAGTGACAGCTCTCATACCACCTACACACATGAATGCCATAAACATAGCTGCTGATGCATAACAAGCAGATGACAGAGCTGAAGAAAGGGCTTCCTCGCATAACATGTCTCTTCATAGGACATGTAATGTTATGGGCAAAGCATGGTGACTTGCACTGATTTAGACTGATTATTTTTATAATCCTGCTTGCAATACAGCTACTAAAAATCCTCTGGTATAAGAATGCATAATATGGGCTCTTTATACCAATATGAGGGGCTTTGGGGAAATAATCTCCTTAGAAGCATAATATTACCAAAATAAATATTGTACAATTATATATCAGACTTTTATTTCTGATTTAAACACAGCCATTGTTCATGAAGGACTGGATGGGGCCCTGGGAAGCCTCATCTACTGGGTGGCAGCCCTGTCCATGGCAGGGTGTTGGAACTGGATGATCTTTAAGGTCCCTTCCAACCCAAGCCGTTCAGTGATTCTATGACTGTTAAATTTAGAATTAGATGGCCTGTATTTATTGTAATCTAGAAAAAAAGAAAGGCCTGGAAACAAATCTAAGCTATATCTGCTAAAAAAAAAAAAATAGTAATGATTAAAAAAAATAGGATATTTACATGAAGTGAGAGAAATGTAAGATTGTCTGCTACAGCAGAGCTGATAGCTGCACCGAGCTGCCGTCTCGCCTGTTGCCAGGCTGTGCTCCATCGGGGCTGCACACACAGCCCCGAGCAGGTGGCTTCAGGGGACCTCTCCCATGAGCAGGGATGTTTTGTAATCAAAATATGCTAGGGCATTGGTAAAAGCTGTTCAGCTCAACGTTAGTTATTTAAATAAAATACTGCGTGTTCCTGGCTGACTATTATTTGAGAAATTATTCTTTCATTTTTGAATTGACTTTTTATACCCGTGTCCTGAAAGATAAGAACACTTCTATATTCTTTGAAGTGTCAGTCACTCGATTTTACAAAACCAACATTTTACCCAGTCTTTTGCAAACTCATCAAACTTTGTTTTCTAAACATCTGGTCAAGAGAAACTAGCGGAAATGTACACACTGAAAGCTGTTGCAGGTTATCTTTAAAATTGCTGTTCTTCATCAAAGCTGACCCAGAAGTGACTCAGTGAAATTAATGCCAAGCCAGTTCATTCTTTCTGATACAATTATGAGTATGTTACATGACGACTGGCATTTACTAGAAATTGTCATGTCTTTCTGTGTACAAGCCAATTCCAGATATAGCAAAAGAATTTCAATTTTTCTTGAAGACAAAATATTGAGAATGAAAATTTTGTTGTAGAAGGTGGCTTGTTGTGGTAGGTCAAGGCATGGTGTTTAACGAATCCTCTGAGCATCCAGATTTTGTTTCTCCTCCAACTTGGTCCTGGAGAATGAGGATGAACAGAAGAGAGGGAGATTTGCAGACTCCTTTCTATTTTTTTCTTTAATCTTTGATATAAGACCATTGCATAAGTGCTTCCCTGAAAATCTGACTGTTTGCTGCCTACCAGTAAATATATAATCAATATACACCTGTGTCAGATATAAATAGTGACAAATATCCTCATGTAGTGTTGATCTACATTTTGCTGCCACCCACATGCTGATTGCTTTACTTCCAGCTGGTTGGGATGCACATCTATTAAAAGAACTCAACGCTGCAGCCATATCTCTCCTTGTAAAAATAATCTGCCCTGTTTGATAGCAGAAGTGTAATATTTCTAGCATTGAGACTGTCTGTTTACATCCCCATCTTTAAAGCGTGTTACAATAAAAATGAAGAAGGAAAATGGAAGAGGAGGGGTTGGGAGAAGCTGCCCCCAGAACTCAATGATGGATAAAACCATGAGGGCATGATGTAACCTCAAAAAAAAAAAAAAAAAAAAATTAAAAAAAAAAATTGGAAGACCGACAGTGAGGATTATGATTTCCTCTGCTTCAAAGCTGCCCTTAATCTTGGTACAGCTGTGTCAGCGGTTTACAGGCGTTAGGCCCGATTCCGTGACAAAGGGGACGGAGGACCCAAGGGCCCACGTCCCGGGAAAAGGGGAAAGGGGAAAAGGGTAGGGAGATGGCCCTGAGAGCAAAGAACAGCGGCAACAATCTGAGGAGAAACAAACTAATTTACTAAATAAAATATCAGAATGCAAAACAACACACTATAATACAATATAATTACAATTTAAGCTGATAAATCCAATACAGAGAGAGAGAAAGTCCCAAAATCAAGGTAGGCCTTACTCTACTACCGACGATAAGACGGCTGGAGAGCGAGGTGCTGCCAAGACGAGAGACGGCGGAAAAAGGGACGAGGTCTCGTGATCTGCAAGTTTTTATACTGCGAACTTCTGTCTTTTCCCTCCGGCTGGAAAATGGTAACAAAGGAGCAAAGTACCATGGGGACTGTAGTAGTCCTTCTCTTCTGAGAACTAGGTATGTCCACTACATGATGTTATGATGTGGAATACCAATAACCGAAAATCACAAAACCATGACAAGCTGACAATTTGCCTTGCATTTCTCTCTCCCTGCTTACTTTTTCCTTATTGTGTTTTTTTTCTCTTTGTCATTTCTGGCAATATGAGTGTAAATCTGTAGTAATATCTAAGTCTCACTTCTAATAACAGTAGTAGTTCTAGATTTGACTTTCCCTGACTTTTCTGAGCACTGCTCAGCTGAGAAAGACACATCCTCAGATGCTGAAGATACTGAACACAGAAAAAAAAATCAAGGACTGGCAAAAAGAAGCTATACCTATTAATCTGCATCAGGTCTGGTGGATAAATATGAAAGACACGAGAAAGTTGAAGACAGAGGATCCTAGGCAATGCAAGTAAATCATACATTTGAGGGTTTTCTCAAACTGGGGATGGTAAGACTTTAAGGACAGGTTCTAGACTTGTAGACTTGTATGTTGATCAAGAAAGATTAGAGAAGGTTGTTAATCTTTCAAATAAAATGTTAATAAGATTTTGAACAGACGACAGTGTACATGGTGGTATGTTTGTGAGAGTCACAGTTGTACTGAGAGCTGACAGCAGAAGAATCAATCTGGGCTGTTCTGAGAGGAAAAAGACGAAGATGAGAAGAGGGAGAATTGTTGCGAAGCCTGCAAAATGAGAGCCCATTCTCACCCTTACTTCAGCAGTAGGAGAGGAAAAGCAGGAGGAGAACAGACTCCAGGATGCAAGGGCACCGTGATGTCGGGCAGAAAGGACAGTGCGTCAGAGTGGACATGAGAAACGGCATCACTTTAAAAAGAAAAGGAGGACTGTGAGAGATGGATGTGAACATGTCTGACAGGGTGAAAGGAGAAAGCTGGTGAGACTGAATTAAAATAGGTGATGAGTAAAGGGAAATAATTCAGAGAGTGAAAGGGATAGTGAAGTGTCCATAGCAAGAGTCAGGGCACACTGAACTGATGGAATGATTTGAAAGTGAGGTCAGAATCCCTTGACCTCCAGGATCAGTATAGAAAATGAAGGATGATGCAGGCAACATGGAGATCTGCAGTAGGCGAGCAGCCAGAAGCCATCTATAATACTGTGGTAAGGGGCTCTGCAGTGGGAGCCGGCTTGGTGCTAGCAGCAGCAGGGCAGCATGCCCCTCAGATTGCAGGCATCTGCATGGGCCTTGAGCTGCATACAAACTCGAGGCTCTGGTTTACTTCCAGATAGAGCTGAAAGAAGTTGGGGTTTCCTGGCATGCATGTGTAACGTTGCTCAGAAATATTGAAACAAAACAGTTTTTCTTTAAATAAAAGCAAAAGTCGTGTTTTGGGAAATGTTCCCTAGGGTATATTTATAGAGTAGAGATGGTATATATTCATTGTTAATTAGACCTGCTGAAGATAGTAGTCTTCCTATAGGCTGTGTTAGAGGTTTGCTAGGTATTTCCATAGGAGTTTCCCTTCTCCACTGTGACAATGGTTTCACATTGTATTTCTGCCTTCCAGCCACTCAATCATTATCCTGAATAGATAGGAGTTAGTTTAAAATGTGAATTTCTTCATGCATTGAATATCCTCAGCTAATAAACACTACCTTAAATTTCTTCCGTTTTGCTTCTTTTTTCAGTTCATTTTAAGTGTCACTTCTTTACTACATCTTGACATTTAATTTGAAGCATTTCATCTACCAGAAATACATCCGAGTTTTCAGTTCAAGAGTCCAATTAAGAAAATGCTCCCGAGTGCATTCATTTTCCTTTATTGAACTTCAAGTTCTCTGCAATGTCATGTACAAGTTTAAAATCAAGACTTTTGTGGAATAAATAGTTCTCATCTAAAATATCACCTTGTCTTCCTCACTATGTTTCCCTACCCCCAAAAACCTGAGGCAAAACAGATATAGTATTGTCCAAATTTGTCTTATTGCTTTTTTTTTTTTTTTTTTTTTTTGTACAGGTATTTACACAGGCATCACAAATGCTTGTATGTTAGTAAAGGTGTCAATATTCTCCTACTTTAATCCTTAAGAGGATAAAGGCAATTAAAAATGTAATATTGTTTAATGCATTCTGTTAAAAAAAAATCTTTTTTCAAAAATTTTTTTAATGGCTTTCATACTTGTGTTAAACGATTGTTGGTGGGCAGTAATGACAAAGACCAGGCTTTCTCCTGTGGGTGCTGGAACAAAGTAAAGACACACAGCAACAAATAGATAATCTATTTTGCAGGAAAACCTGTGTCACAAATTGTATGGATTCTCTAAAGCTGTTCAGGTATTTCTCCTGCTGTTGTGATTCTGTTCTCAGGAGCCAGAGAGTCCCTTTTGTAGTACTCTACATGTAATAACGTTTTTGTGCTGCTGTGGCTTTTCAATGAAAAGTCGTGAAGAATGGGATTGGAAATACTCAAACCTTTTAATTGGGGAAGGTGTCATGGTAGAAAAATTGGTTATTGACTTTGATCTTTGTAAGTGGATGAAGCAGCTGGATCACTAAGAGGAAATGGGGCGGTTTCAGTTCCCTTGGCACAATGTGTCCTTCCATTGTGGGGAACCCATCACTTGTTCCACCAAGGAAATGATAATTCTGCCCATGGCACAAGAAATTTAATATAGATTTTTCCCATAGAATGATACAATATAAGACAGGAATGATCTCCATCATTTATAAAAGGTTTTTGTTAAAAAAGCTTTCAAACATTGAGGGCTTTTACTTTATCTAGTATCATTAGGATGATTCATTTTTATTTATAGACTATTCTTTTGGGATTCATTATTATGCTTTATATTGATCAAAAATAAGAATTCATAAGTGTGTGACATTTTATGCACGGATAGGTGCAAAATTTTTCAGTAGAGGAATCTCTGTTTTCAGATGTATAAACCCGAGAGTGTGCTGCAGTCCCACTGTCATTCCCTTGACATTCTGACCAGTACAAACAGGAGACAAAACATGGAAGGATGGCTTTACACTGAATAAGGAAGGGAACTGAAGTACTGGTGAGTAGAACTTATTTGTAAAGTAAAATATTATGAAAACCTGATTTTGAAAAGTGATCTTGAAAGTTTCATTTTCTTTATTGCCAAATATTTTTAGTGTAGAAAATCTCCAGCCTGTTTTGATGAGTGGCAGGGTGTTGGTTTTTTTAGCAGAAACAGATACCTCTAACAGACCCACAGGGGGAGAAACCCCATTCATGGCATGTGAGTTTGGGGATTAGAAGCCTTCATCCTGGTGTAATTAAAGGAGTTAATAGCAGGATTTGGTGGTAACAGTGATAGTCCAGCTCTGAGGCCCTTCTTTAGAATGAGAGTTTACCTAACATAAACACAAAAGAAAATGAAAACTATACAAAATCAATTTATATACAGTAAAACTTTTTTAATATAGAGTTACTTGTACTTCAGAGTACAAGTTTGTGATGAACAGTTTAGGTCAGGATATATTCATTCAATTAATTAGAAGTATTGGACTCAACATTCAGGTGACTCATTTTTCATGGTAAATAAAATGGAAACAGTAACAAACAAACCTTTTCAAAGAGACACTGTGATAATATCATAGTCTTTCTAGAGCCATTCTAGTGGTTGTCAATTGTTTAGGGCTTCTAGCAGTTTGGCTTAAGGTAAACAAGACAGCATCAGAAGTTCAAAGCTTGTTCAAGCAGTCTGAAATTGCAGTAATGGAGATAACAGAACAATGTAGAATCCGCTTTGGGTATTCAAAACCAGACAGAAATGAGTGCCAAATGAATTAGAAAGGAATTTGATTTTACTTATTACTCCTTGAGTGATAATTTAGCTGAATAAAAAGCAGCTTGCTTTCAGCAGGCCAACTCCAATTAGTACACTCCATTGGCTGTGTTTTTCATATACACAACCCAGTGGCCGCTGCTACATAAGTGTAATTGGAGGGATGATCTTTGACTTTCCTATGCTGTTTGCTGAGATCAGGGTGCGTACTTTCACTACGTGCCAGGCTCCTTTATGTAAGCTTCCGTGAGGGAATAATGTTAACTGTTGATTTGTGGGAACCCCCACTTACAGCATTTTCCCTGCCATATCTCACAATGACAAAAACACTTAATGTGTTGTGTTGACTGCTTCATGTGATTGTGCTCAGTGACTTTGCCACTGGCTTCTGCCTGTATTTGGTGTGTAGTGCAGTTTCCGGGGTTCTGGGTGCTCCATTCTCCCCACTGAGCTGGAGTGTTTCCATCCATGTTCTGTATCTTGAATTTTCATTAGAGTGGGAGATTGCTTTGGTTTCTGAGTATCCGTTCAGTTGCAAGTCTGCTCAGAAGGCAGAAAAAGTTCTCATTTACTGCCTTTTGTGGAGAGCTATGAAAACAATATATTTGAAAGGGGAAAAAAGGAAAAGTGAAACCAGTCAAGCACACTGCATGCTCAGGAGCCGCAGCTGATAAGGCAAGGAAGTGAGTGAACCTGCCTCTCTGAGACCAAGACCTCTCTCCTCCTGCAGAAGGAACTGAACCCTGAGGCAGGAGGTGGCATTTCTCCGGCCAGGAGCTAGAGCAGTCAGGCACAGCTTCTGTCTCCCAGTGAGCCTTCTGCTCCTGGTTTCTGTGGCTCAGGACTGTGGCATATGCTTTGTAACAATTAAAGATGATTTAATGATGAATCTTAGAATCATAGAATGGTTTGGGTTGGAAGAGACCTTTAAGATCACCTAGTTCCAACCCCCCTGCTATAGGCAGGAACACTTCCCACTTGACCAGGTTGCTCACAGACCCATCCAGCCTGGCCTTCAATGCCTCCAGGGAGGAGCATTCACAGCTTCACTGTGCAACTTGTTTCAGTGTCTCACCACCCTCACAGTAAATAATTTTTTCCTGATATCTAGTCTAAATCTGCCATCTTCCCACTTAAAACCATTTCCCTTCATCCTGTCACTACCTGCCCTTATAAAAAGTCCCTCCTCAGATTTCGTTTAGGCCACCTTCAAGTACTGGAAGGGACAGCAAAACTCCAAAAACTCACTGTCTTCATTTTTTGTCTCTTTAAATTTCTTCACTGGTTTTAATAGCCCCATTCCGTCTATAAGGTTACAGAAATAGTTTCCAAAGTAAACTTGTTTATCTAGGAGCTTCTCTCAGTTCTTCCCACTTTCACTGGAACAATATATTTACCTTGACCTCAGGAACGTGTCATTTCTACAAGATTCTTCTCTTGATACTTCTAAGAAAGGTGTCGGTAGTAAATCTCTAAGAAAATATTCTTTTCAGTTCTCTTTCCTGCTAAATACACAAAGTTAAAATATACCTTTGCCCCAGATTTCCCTTTTCACTAGCTCAACATAATACAGTAATTCCTCTCTTACTGGAGAATTTTAGCCTCTGCATAAATTTTATTCACTTTGGGATGTTGAAGCTTGTAGTATGAGAACTTTACTTTTCTGTAGCTATAAATCTATTGTGTTAAACAGGAAAGGCCACGCTAAGTCCTCTTTCTCATTTGGGAGGTATCTGATATCAGATGATTTGGGGAACTGACTTGTGAAAGGACTGGCTCACAGTGTAAGATGAAATACAAATGCAGTATTGTTTTTCAGTTCTTAATGGAGCTACCAGGTATGTTGGAAATTGTGTTACAGTAAATGTACTGTGCTAGAGCGTCCTGTGATTCCATTAACATACCAGGATCCCTGTTCCCTTCCCCTAAAGGAAGATTAAAAACAGTAAAAGCCCTGTCACTATTGGGTTGGTGTGCAAGTCTCATTTCTTCCACAGAGCATTCTCTGGTAACTGGAGCAGAAGCAGCAGCCTGCAGGGTGCCCAGGGCTGTGGGCAGGCAACAAACCCCAGAGCAAGGCAGAGATTTCATTGCCCCTTTTAGACAGATTTCATGATCCTGAGCAGTGGGCTGATAACAACACCTGCATCGAGCAGCTGTAGGAGATCAGGGGATTGATAACGAATGGTGAAACAGAGTGCAAAAGTGTGCAGACACTAAGTACCACCGTCATTACCTGGGAAAATAAAAGAGCTACCTACAGCACAAGTTTACCACCCAAGAAATTACTGCCACGACACACAGTGAACAGATTTAAGAGATATTTCTCCCCTAATGATTATCATGTCATTCCATCTGTAAGCTCCAGATCTCAGAATGTTTACAGTATACAAGAACTTCTGTGGTACACTGGGGCAAAGCCAGATGAATAGCCTCTCAAGTGATGTTTGCAACATTTGATCACTCTGATCTACAGAGTTCAAAACTGGCTGTCCTTTTGACGCAAACAGAATAATCCATATTTCTCATGTAGAGTCCTCTACAGATTTCCTCTATGGCCGAAGTTTTTCAAGCACCAGCACTTGCTGCTGGCTGCATACCTCTGTGTTACGCGGCAGCTGTATGTTGTGCTGCTTGAAAACCACACAGTTATCTTGGACCTCTTGGCTTGTTTTGCTGTTGTTTTCTAAGCTAAGTGGATAACTCAGAGACTCAGGGTGTCCAACTTCAACGAAATTGCCCCTGTTCCCAGAATAGCAGTGAAAATAGTGTTAGCAGCACATCTCCAGTCACCCTGCGGAAAATCACTAATGATCAGCAAGCCAGAGGGATGCCCCCGCAGCCGGGATGCGGGGCATTGGGGAATATTCCTGCCCCTATTGTGCTTGTTGGGAGCATTTTGAAGAGCTTTGCTAGAAGATTATTTCTGCGCGTGGGGCCATTGCAGGCAGCAGCCCTTCATGGTCTGGCTTTGCTCATGACAGACTGTGTGAGGCCCACTCACTCGTTAAGTCTCATGGAAAATGATGCAGACCTTTTATTGGCCATCTGGCATGGAGATTTTCCATCCTTCGTGCCTGCATAAACTAGGCTCTATTTCAGTTTTGCCTCTAAAGTTCTCAGACTGTAATATCTTTCCTTTATTGTTAAATATATATTTTTAATTTGGAACAGGATTTCATCTTCTAATCTTCAGAAATTTATTTTTATTATCAAGTTTCACCTTGGTTCCTGTGGTTCCTTCCTTTGAAATCATTGTGCTCTTTCTCATCTAGCCTTTTTCCATCTGGTAGATTTTCAAAATTCACTGAAGATTTTTATAGCCATTAGATGAATTTTTTGCATTCTCAGCCTTGCATGGAAGGACCTCATGGTGTACTTTCCAAAGTCTTCCATCTGATCCAGCTTAGCAGAAGCGTCTTCCAGCAATTTTACTTTAAGCTAGCTATGGATTTCGCTGCATGCTTCTTTAAAAGTCTTTCACACCAACGCTAGTTGCCTCTTCCCTATGAAAGTCCTGACACAGGTTAAAATGAGAGATCCATGCTGAAGTAACAAGTTCACATCTAGTTTAGCCAAAATAGCAGTCATGTCAGTTAAAATTTCATGCAGAAAATGCCTTTTTAGAGTGAAACATAATCAAAAGGAGGTATTGCAGGCAAGGAGATGTTCCTGCAGGTCCTGCCCTGGGTGTGTTCGTGGATTTGAAGAAGATGAGAGTGGCAAACACTACCTGAGCAGAGGGCAGCTTCCCTCACACATGGGCATTGCTGAGCCGAACACAGAGGAGTACTTTTGATACATATGTAACGGGAGATTCCTTCTGTCCTTGAAGCCATAAAGCTTCTAATAAAGTGAAACATGCATCCATGGATGGTAAATTTTTCTTCCCATTAAAGTATTTAGGACCTTGTATTAATAACACTATCCATTTCTCATGCTATTTCATGCACTGACACCCAGGTGCACTCTATTTCCTTCCCTGAAAGCTATCTCAAAGGTGTAGTCATAGCTGTCATTTCAGATATAAATTTTCCATGTCAATAGAGACAGAACTTGTAGTGTGGCTTCCAGGCGTCCCAGCAGGGAGGGGCTTCCTGGTGGCAGCAATGTGCTGCCTTCAGCAGCAAGGGGAGTTCCCCAGAGAGGCACTGCATGGAACAAAGGTATTCCTGCACTCACACCTGTGTCATAAATCACTTCCACAATCCACTGGTCCTTGCTTTTTTTTCACCCCTTACTTATTTTTTGTTACTTGAGCGTAGCTAAGTATTTAGCAGAAAGCAAAGGATAGGATTCTGTTTCTTGAGCCTCACCAGAAACCAGCACTGCTATAAGAAGAAAACCGGTTGGAAGGTTGCAAAATCTGCTTGCTCAGAAATGCTCAGAAATAATTTTCCCTGTAGGAGCCACGCCTAAGGATATAAATGGTATTTTCTTCCTTTTCTAGGCATTTTTGGATAATACTGTGACAGCTATAGTCTCTGCTTAAACTAGAAGAGTTATTAAAATTATGAAATATACCATAGACTGTGAATTAAAGGGGAAAACATTGCTCAAAGGCACAGCAGCTGTAGAAAAAAAACTGGAAACACATGCAGCTCTTTGTGTCAGAAGAAACACAGAAATGCTGATTCTGAAAACAGAAATGACGCTGGGACTGACCTTGAAGTTTGGGATGGATTCAGTTTCACTGAATTCTTGCTGTTAGTGATGCAGCTCGTTTCTGCACACTTAAACTGTCTTGTTGTTTCATTTAAACATTCCAAACCTCATTCCAAGCAAACTTGCCGCTTTTCTTCCAATGAGTATCAAAACATTTCTAGTTCCATTTTCATGCGTCCTTCCATTTATACCTTAAAAATTGCATCTATTTCCTGCAACCATCAATGGAGTATTTAGGGTTGACATTCTGTCCTGCATTGTAGTTAATAATTTCCTGGGTAGATCTGTTGTTTATAGTGCCCTGACTATCCTAAACTTGTTTGACATATTATTGACATGCTGTGTGAAATCAACTACAGACCCTTACCTTGCTGCTTTCTGCTAATTGAAAAAAAAAAAAAATAAAAATAAGTAGATGCCTTCTTCCCATATATATGATTTCTGTTTGAATGCACAATGTGTTTGCAGGTAAACTACCATACTTAATCTTTATTTCTTTTATTTGATTTTGTATCGGCCTCAAGAAAACTTGAGAGGTTTTTGATGTCAAAGAAGTGCTTCTTACTAGAGTTCTTCCTTGGCTTGGCCTTCACTTGCAATGCTGGAGGACAAGCAGGTGCAGCCCACATGCATTGTTTGTGTCATGATTAAATATTACTGCTGAACTGCTCTGAAGTCTGTTTACCCCTGTGAATCATCACCAGAAGAACTGAGTAACTTCAAGTTATTGCAAAACTGTTGGGTGGGAGAGATTAATATGAAGATATTTGTTTCTTCCTCTTCACGTGAAAGAAGAAAGTAACATAAAATACAAACAAGTGGTATTCACTAGTAAGTATTTAGACATAATTTCAAATTCATTTGCATTGGAATTTGCATGCATTTGCATGAGAACATTATATAGATTTCAGGGGTTGCCCAAAGTTGTGGCAATAGCAGCCTGCTGCTTAGAGAAACAGCAGAGCTTCAATGTGATACAAGTCATCTCCTTCTAGCATATCTATATCTAATATGTATGTTTCTATATAATAAGTATTCCTCAAAAACAAAATTACTGTGGATCTAATTGCAGATATTATAAGCCTAATTAAAGACACAAATCCCAACAGAATATGTAGTTTCTTCAGTCTTTAACTTTTCCTCAAAACTGAATTGTAATGTTTTTCCTTTTATTACTAGTATGTAAAAAGTATCATTCAAATGCTAACAAAAAATAATACAAAGTTAAGAATAAGAAATTCATAGTAATAGCATAGCAACTGTTTTGTTTGTTTGTTTTTGACTCATACAAAGACTTTTTCTTTTGATACAATTAATCTTGCCCCAGCAAGTCCTGTTCTATACCTTAGATCTGGGAGTTAGAATGACCAGAAAAGATGTTCCACACAAGGAGGCCAAGATACTAAAACATAACAGCCTCTTCTCCTCTGTTCCCCCCGAGTTGTTAGAAAGCAGCCTGTCTTACAGTTATGTTACTGTAAAAAGTCTCACAAGGAATGGGGTAGTAGTAAAACACTTTCTCCTATGCTGTGAAAGGACTGTTTTTTTTTTTTTTTCCTTTTTTTTTTTCCCAGTTGGGAGCATTTTTAATCTCATGAAAAGACAGGAATTCTGGTATTTGCTTGACTGGCCTCAAAGTTCTCTGAAGAGATTCCTTCTCTACTGTTTGAAAGGAGTTATGGATCTTTCTCCCTCCCTCCTTAATGAAATCTGCTCATACTGTAAATAGTCACCATCTCCTTAGTAAACTCAAACATCAGGCTCTTTAGTAGTTGTGAGGTGCTCCTTCTGTTTCTGTGGCTGACATACTGTTAAGCAATTTCATTTACAAATTGTATCAGTCAGCAAAATGGTTTGTAATATCTATTTTTGGAGGTGAAGCTTGCAGTAGTGTTTGTTGCTTATGATACCATCAAAGCAAACTAAATTTTGGCACCCTTGAAGTAGTATGTGAGCTAAGTGTTACTTCTTTTAAAGATGAGAAAAAAAAATTAGAAATATCTTTAGTACCTTGTCTACATCAAGTTCCTCTGTTTGAAATTATCTGTTTTTAAATAGAATCTCTTTGGTTGCCTTTCCGTGAAGAAACTGGAAGTGGTTCAGTTGGGTGAAATCTAATGAAAATGTAGTCCTGCTAAGGAGTACTTGTGTAGTGACAGCCAGGGAAAATCAACACTAATGATGAAGATGAGTTTATTGATTATTCAATAGTGCAAAAGGAAGAATATTTTTAAAATGATATGGTGACATGTAGCACAAACTGCTAAACCAGACATATTTTTATAAAGCTCATTCTGAGGCCCAGAGAGATGTGCTCAGTGTTTACTCTCCTGATTTTATTTCTCTCTTGAAGCATTATCCTAATCATTTATTGACATTTTTTTCCCCATGTTTTCATCTCTTCTCATAAACAATCAGTCGCTGTGTAATTATAAACACCTTGATTTTAATACTCAATTAACAGGGGCATAAAGGTGTAATGGACACTTGAGCATTGTTATTAGAAAGAGATGGAAGAAGGATCACTAAACTGGATCACTTTGTGCTCTTTCCTACAAAATGTGAAAATAAAAAAAGGTTCATCCTGTTCAAGAGCAGCTTAAAATGTAATGTTATTATGAGGGCTGCTCCAAAAGTAACACCTTCCCTTTTAAGATGTTGGCTGACAACATCAGAGACAGATGTTGAAGGTATGGCAGTAGAGGCTGAACCTTCCCAACAATATTCCATTACATTTTGTTGCTGTGTGACAGATGGCAGCTGTAAGGCAGTCTGAAAAAGCGGTGTTTGACACGGAAGTATGTATGAAGCTAAGTGACATCACTGAATTCCTCCATTAAGAAAAAATGGCACCCACTGACATTGATAAACACTTGCTAAATGTTTATGGAGACCAAACAGTGTATGTGAGCACAATGAGGCAGTGGCTGGTGCAGTTCAGCAGTGGCAAAAGCAACACTGGATCACCTCCACTGTTGCAGATTTTTATGAACATGACATACAGGTTCTTGTTCATCACTGGTGAAAATGCGTAGCTAATAGTGTTGATCGTATTGTAAAAGAATGTTTTGTAGTTGAGAATTTGCTCTATCAAACAGTGTTATTGTGCTCTCTGTATCTACTGTAATTTCCATGGAAATGAATAGGAGGCATTACTATCGGATCAACCTGTGTAACAGTAAGATTGTCTTTGCATTCCACATGCTTTGTATGTTTATTGTACATTTTCCTATCATTTAAGGGGTTGGTAGTTAGAAGTTGGATATTTTCGTTCTGAGTCTAGACAAGACTATAGATCGATCATTTCTCAGCTGCTTACAATGAAGTTATATTTTTGTGCCATTAGGATAACATTAATCCTTATATACACAAACTGAGAATTTCTTTCCTATTGCCTTGATAAACTGCGAGAAAATCTTTTTCTTATGAACTGGTGGTTATACTAAGTGCAAAGCTGTATGGCTTGTCCCATGGATCTGTACATATTTCTAAGGCACCAACTACATTAACTGATGCAATAAATGAATATGATTCCAGAGACATGCGGAGCACAGCATGTTGTTGTTGAAGGATATTCTTTCTGTTCTTCTAACGATGACAATTATTTTAAGAACCAACAGATTCTTTAGTACTACATGTATTTTATTTAGACTCCAAGAGTTGAAATATCTTACTGGAATTCTCACCATGAGGGCTAGTGTCCATGGATCATTTGTCCTTTGTGTGTCTTTGAAGTAGTATGTTAATTATGGTAGCAAAATATTATAGAGGCTTAAATGTGACTTATCGAGAGATGTAACATTCAGAAATTATATCTCCTCTTCAGTGACTTATTTTTGAATAAATTGCATCATAGAGGGTGTTTCAGGAAGCATTCAAGTCTTGAGAAATGGTAATTTCTTGTGGCACAGGTTAAAAAAATAGTGAAAGAAATCCTCTACCACAGCTAAACAAGTTGAGCTGGAAACAGATCAGAGAAAAGGGAGAAAATGAAAGCACAAACTTAATGAATGAGCAGCTAAAATTAAAAAAAAAAAAAAAAAAAAAGCTAAAATAATCCATTAAAATCTAAAGCATGGGAAAATCTATGAAAGCAAAATACTTCCTTAGACCAGAGGAAAAACATAATGTGTAAACGGACAGACAAGAGAGATGACTATTTCAAACTGTTTCTTCCCAGAAAAAGAAAAGGGGGGGAAGGAGACTGTAATATTTCTAATCTCTGTATATGCTCAAAACGTGATTTAGCTTATGGAGCAGATGGAAGCTGTCTCTGTAAAATAGAAAAGAGGGAAAGTATAGAAGGTCTGGAGCAGAAACAATTATCCCACTGGGAGAAAGATAAGCATGCATATAGTTGTTATATGTCACTTCCATAGAGAGATCTCTCATCCGTTACCTCAGGATAGAATAAACATTCATGTAGACAACTGATAATATTTATTTTGGTTTCTATTTAAACAAAGAGAGGAGAGAGTCACGTTGTTCCTTTCTGCCTGGAGTCTATTACACTTGTTTCTTGACATTTGTTTTCTCTGTTGATTTAGATGCATATTTCAAATCGTGAGGGGCTGGAAATATTTCTGCCAAAGGCCCTGCTTAACAAAATGATTAGTCAGAGGAGTTGTTTTTTGGAGGGAAATGTAGTTAAATAGCTCTCTCTGGTCCTGCTTCTAGGAGCACACAGCAATGCACAGAAGTTTTCCCTGTGAGCTCCTCATTGTGTTACACCTTCATTGGCAGTAAACAGCATCTTGTGCTCATTTCATCCTGGGCACCTCTGAGGTGCCATCAGGTTGCAAGAGTGCCTTCTTCTGCAGAAAATACTCGTATCTCTTTTGATAACTCAGGTAATTGGCATTAAGTACTTGTACTTCTCAGTGTTCATTTTATTAAACAATTGAGTTATGTATGAAAACTTGCCATGTTGTTAATTCAGTATTGCTTTGGCACTTTCTGTAGGTTATTCTCTTCTATACTAACACTAGCATACCATTTGAATATATTCTACTCAGTTGTTTTCATTAAAATTAAACTAAAATAATCACCTTTCCAAAAACGGAGGCCTTTTAACAGTGTGGAAAACAATAGGTTAAGAAATTTCTTGGGCGTGTTGAAATATCTTGATGGACAGGTGAAGTGAGCAACTTAAAAGTATATATTAATCCAAGTGAAACATGCTGCTTAGCTGAAACGCAGGTTGGAATATAAAACTTCAGAACAAAATACACTTTTCTTCTCAACAGTAATGAACCCTTAGCCTTGCAGTGTCCCAGGGGTGTGATTATCTCAGAAAAACTGTTTCCCCAGTTACATCTTGTTGCATAAATAATCATCTCTTTGATGCAAAGGATAACTGTGGGAATGATGTAAGTTAAATATGTTCTCCAGCAGTCTGACTTGCAAGGGAATAAACAATTTGCTGATAACTTAGAGTGCTTAAACCACTTCCTTTGGTTTCCAGGAAGCGTTATACATTCTAGCTATACAAAAATAATCTAAATTTCATCAATAAAAAATAAGCTCTCTTTCTTCATGTTATTGTTTCTTATGTACTTTTTATTTATTTATTTATTTGCTAAATGTATGCAGCCAAAACTCTAGTTAATAATGTTGCTATATATCTCATATAGCTCTGTAACTTTACTTCAGCCATCACAGCACCAGAGAAAAGTAATGTCCTGAATATGGCAAAGCCAAACATGACAAACACATTAGTGCTATCACTATCGCTCTCAAATAAAGTATATTACTTAGGTGAAATTCATCTTGGTATGGAGAGAGCATAGAAGGCAAGTTCATCCATCAGAATAATGCTTCAAGGAGCCATTACACAGCAGCTCATTTATGCATGTCCAAGTTATATATAAACAAGCTGCCTAGGCTGCTCATAACAGTTCTACTAGTAGCACAAGCTGGAAAATGCAGGAGGGACAGGAATGTACTCCACGTGCTTGTTTCAAGCTCTCTGACTGCAACAGCTAACTTTTGCTAAGTTTCCAAGCTAACTAGGTAAGCACAGATTGATTCTACATCAATGTTATTCTGTCCAATGTGGTAGAGATGGTCTGTATGAAGAGGTGCCCGGGCTTCATGGTTCCCCACCCTACAGAACTGAACCGGTGAGAAACAGCTCCAGAAGATCAGATTTTGAGCACAGAAATCACAAATCAGTGGTGGTGAGAAAAACTGTGGGAGTCTAAGGACTGAGTCTTTGAATTGCCTGCACTTTTTAATTTTATAATGTAATACTAATCCTCAAAATGAATTACAAAGATGTTTGAGCTCATAATGGAATCGTATTCATTGCTAGCAAGTCCCTCCTCACTTCTGTGACTCATTTAGTTGCAACCATAGTTTACAGTTCCAAATTTCTCCACTCTGGATTTCCAGGATGGTTTAAATAATAAATAAAAGTTACAAAAAATGTCACAACATCTTGCTGTCTCTGAGCTGTAGAGATCTTTGTTCTTTCATTAATATAAAAATGACATGAGTTGCCTTGCCCAGCCATATTCATGTCTAGGTGCTATTTCATATGAGCTACTCTGTTGTCTTCAAGCTAATTCTGTCCCTAAATATACAGTGACTAACACTGTAATTTAATGTTCTCATTATATTCTAGTGCTCCATTCATACCTGTGATGCTGTAGCATCTACGGTTTTGCAATTCACAGAAAATAGTAGTATTTTTATAAAGTTATCAAGTGTGTTTTCCACGTGATAGGTATTTGTAGTATCCTCATATGTTTAAAATTAATATTCAGACTTGGTTACAAAATGGAAGAAAAAAATCCATCTGTGGAAAGGAAAGCTGTGGCTTCATCTGACTTGAAAACTGAAAGTAAAAACAAAACCCTTTGGTTTTCCGTTTCCCTGTGTAGCCACCCCTGTTTTATCCAGCAGGAGCCAGGAGTTGTGGAAGAGAAATGAGAATCTCAAGGACAAAAATGAATAGCAGTGTTAAAAGTAAACAAAAGGAACCAGGAGGTCTGTAGATAAGAAATAGGCCAAAAGAGAGGTTAGAAAATTATCCAGGAAGAATAATGATTACAAGTACACAGCAAGTTAACGGTAAGATCTGAGAAGTTTTAGGTTAAGGAAGAGCCAAATGTTGGTGGAAGAAGTTTGGAAGAATGGAGGGGCCTTGGAGAAGTTCAGTTCTGTAGCTGCGAGAGCCAAGACCATTGGAAAGAGCTTTGGCAAACTTTATGTAATGAGGAGGTGGGAGAAGTATAGGGGAGGAGCTCTAGAAGTATACAAAAAATCAAGGGAGTATTTAGCAGTGGCCGAAGAGGCAGATAGAGAGGCTAGAAGAGCAGATGGTGGCAAGCAGGGAGGTCAGAGTGATCTACAAGTCTGGGACTGCAGCCTCTCATAAAGCGTTATCGGTTGATCTCACTTCTTCTTCTAGTTTGTAATCACAACAAAGAATCTAACTCCTAAGTTCCCCCCTTGCCCTCAAAAGGAAAACATCACTCTACACCATAAGGATATATTGTGCATAGGGCAGGTTGGGAATCACACATGCCCTTCCAGTCCTCTTCTCATTAGTGCGCTGAGAGAGAGAGATACAGTCACAGTAGCTTTCTGTACACAGAAAGTACATTTGCAATGCCCTCTCCAAAATGTCCAGATCCTGGCCTGGAAGTTGAAATGGTGAATGAAGCTGACCACACCTTTCAACATACCAGTTTATACATTTTTAGTCACAAGGTTTGGTTTTTGTACCTTCCAGATGTATGTTTGATGCGACTGTACAAATCAGCCGTGATACTTCGAAGACATCCTGAAAAATCTTAGAGTAATAACATTCCCTACCTAAGTTAATTCTCATAAATAAAGGTAACCACAATGTATTTGGGGAAGTGTTTAGATGACCGTGTTAAACCACCATGCATGCCAAGTGTTCTCTGTTTCTTCTGATGCTAACAAAACTCATTGTTTCTGTCACTTTTTTCCCTCCCCACAATTCCCTGATTCCCATATGCCTTATTCTAATGACTTAAAGAGAAACCACATGCATAATTCCTTCATTATTTTGGAATAATTCAGAAGTGTGTTTATAGGATCATCAATCATACTATTAAGTAACAGTAGGCTTATAACATTTCTTGGAGGACTTACTTTTTTCCAGCATAAATTCACTGAAAATTCTAGCATCCCTTTCCACTGTGCAGTATAGCTGTTAAACCATTTTATAATTAGGGACCACTTGGGTGGTCAGTGACTGCTAAATTTACATAAATATGATTCAAATCAGGTACATGCTGAAAGCATTTTCATGCATAGTATTGTTAAACTAGTCAGTGAATATAAGGTTGTTTCCTGAATTATATATCAATTAATGTTTGCTTTTATGACTCTGATATAAAAACTCTACACTCTTGGAGCTTCTTCTAGTGTAAGTTTGATCCAGATTAGGTATGCTAAACAATGTGCTGTTTCAGGCCAGCTTCACTCTTCATATTCACATTATGTACACTTAGGGATACATGGTCCATGTTGAGCTTGCAGAAACCTTCCAGAACAAGTGTGTTGGAACATTTTTGGAACCTCATAGCCAGTTTATGCATTTTAGAATGTTATTGCAATGTCTCCAGGCAGTTTTGATCCATCATGAGACATCTTTACTAATTCACCATTTCATGGAGTCACAACCACAGTGCATCAACAGGGCTTCAGAAATTCTGTGTTGACAGCAGTTGGAAAGAAGTCCTAGGCAGGATAATTGTTTCCGGCTGTATGTATTTTCTTACATCTGGCATTACAAAAGTATAGCATCTGCATACATCTGCAGCTAGTAAACTGTTCTTAATGTTTCTCTTTGGTGAATTTCATAATAGTTTCAGATCAATCCACCTTTTATCCTTTGGAAAATGTGATTCAAGCTACTATGTTGTTTTTTACCAGTATGTCGCCATATTTGCCAAAGAGTGTAGAACATCCATTACAGAAGATGAAAGATACTGTCATGTATTTGAAATGGTTAATTTTGTCTTTGTCAAATAAAAATATACATGCTTCTAAGCAAGCTGAATTTGTACAAGTGAGCCAGTATCTATTGTGCTCTCCATCATTCTATTGTGACCAAGCACAATCTGCTCTGGAAGAAAACATTTCTTCTCTTCCTCTCAAATAGAAATGTTTGATTTTGAGCTATCTGTCTTTAAATAACTTTAAATGTCATGGTATCTCCTTTGAAATCTCTGTTCCTGCAGCCTGTGTTCCTGCCTTGCCCATACAGATCTTGTTTACCATGAGAAGTTGCTATTAGTATTCATGATGTGGTAGTTTCTAGGAGCTAATGACAGTTACTATTTCAGATGCACATAACTTATTCCGTGTAATAATATAATTGCTAAAATTAAAACCTTTTCTATGGGAAGCACTTGGGTATGAAGTGAAAAGCTTTGGAAAAGGGAGTAAAATCAACAACAAATGAGGAAAGTTATTCTGACAGCGAGACATTTCATATGTCAGCAAAGCAGAAGGAGAAGAAGGTGTAAATGTGAGAAGCCAAGGGACCAGCAGGGTACCGCATTTGGTGTGTGAGATGACAGGGTTTAGCAGTAGGGGTGGTGAGGGAGATGGCTGGACTTGGAGATGCTGTATAGGAAGAATTGTCTGAATTTGCTAACAGCTTGTATGTTATGACAGAAATAAACTGTTGTAATCCTTTTCTTTTCCTTTTCTTTTTTTTTTTCACTACTGGAGTGGGCACATGTAAATTTCATATGGTGTTTGCTGTCAACTTCATCTTCTCAGCTAGCACCTTAGGATGTAAGCAATAACTTCTTCACCATATAAAATCCTCTTATCTTAAATATCCTGCTTTTATGCTTTCCTTAGAGAGATAGGAAAAAGAAAGAAAACTAAACCTCACTTTGTTTCAAGTTCTGCATGTAAATATGTAGAAAGCTACAGAAAGTGGGAGGCAGTGGAAGATAATGATCTACAGAGAAGAAATGAGACAATGTCAGCAAACCTTGGTATCATTCAGGCAAGTAGGCAACCTGACAAACAGATACATCACATAAACTGTGCTAGCATTAAAAATGCAGCTTTTTTCTGCTTATAAACAAGTCTGGACTGTTTTTGTTTGTGGCTTTTGGTTGGTCGGTTGGTTGGTTTTTAGATTATCTGTCCTTTTAGAAAGAATAAACAAAAATTCAGACTTTTTTTATTTTTTTTTTAGTTTGCATTTCTGTGCTAGAAATCTATTTGACTGAATTGTTTAGGAGACTGGGTCAGAAACAAATAACTCATCCAATAAAGCTCCTTATCTGATGCCTATGATTAGCATTACTCAAGTATATAATGAGGATTCTATCAGAAGGCACCTAACAACTAGTATTTTCCAAAAACTTCAAGAAAGGATTATGAGTATCAATTTTATTTAAGAGAAGTCTTTCCGGGTTCTCATTACTTGGAAGGCTAATAAACCAGTTATTGATTTGTTTAAAGAAAAAAAAAAACAACACAATACAACAACCTTCACTTGTATGGAATGTGAAATGATGAGATAATTTGCAAATGACAGTGATGCAAGAGAGCTGTAAAGCAATTACAAGATATTAAGGCATACCTCTTAAGGCTATTCTGAAGATCTGACTTTTGCAGTTTTCTCTAAAATTTTTCCTAAACAGCTCCTAACTCTTTGGCATGATTTTTGAAGCAAGATTGCTAGAAATTAAATCATTCTGTTAATTTATTTTAGTAATACAAATGGCAGGGAAGTAGTATCTCCTTCTATACTAAATAATTTCTTGATTATGTGCTATGGAATCATAGTGCTCCCCTGTATGAGGAGCCACTATTAAACAAAACAGAGCGGCTGTGATAGATGAAAACTGGCATCTATACACCAGCAGTTCCTTTGCAAGTCTTCAGTGGTGCTGGTCTGTGGTGGTGGTGTATTAGGATAAGCTCAGATATTTGCAAAATAATTACCTGCTCTAGCTGAGACAATGGCATAAAAAAAAGTTAAACCTGCTCAGTTTCTCCTGTTAATGGCTATCGTATTTATCCATAACATTTTTCAACATAGACCATTTGAATTTGCCCTTGCACAGGTAGTGTAACAACTACCATTTTCCATACAAGAAAAAAAAATGAATCTGTACTTGCATTAAGTACATTTAATAGAGAGGAAAATTAAGTTTCACTTGCTGTCTGCTAGTGAAATAACTATCAGAACACACAACAGTCCTTCCAAATGTCAAAAAAAAGGGAAAAAATGATACAAAACTTAATTTTCATCTAGTGTCAGTACGATAAACATGGAGTTTTCAAAAAAAATCTTTCATTCTGATGAAGGTGATTTGTGTACGAGTTTGCAGTTACCAGAAAAAGAAATTTTTGGGAAAGGTAAGAAGTATTTCACGTATAAGAATAACTGTTGGTTTAATGACTGTGGAAAATAGCCAACAATTCTATCTTCACCCAGCCTACTTCTGTAACTCCAGAGTCATGCGATATTTAGCACAACCTGTGGGAAAAAAATGGGGCACAAACCATTTTCCAGCTTTGTTTAGTCAGAAGGTGAGCAATGTTCCCTGCTGCCTGAAAAGCCTGGGCTTTTC
Organism: Numida meleagris; assembly: GCF_002078875.1. NCBI lineage: Eukaryota > Metazoa > Chordata > Aves > Galliformes > Numididae > Numida > Numida meleagris. The sequence goes on along the minus strand of NC_034413.1, from coordinate 42,382,302 downwards.
TGAGCACAGGCTCTGCTGATGTTCTGCTCCTTCCTCCTGTGACCTGGTTACTGTCTGACACAACATGGCAAAGTGTCAAAATAGTAGCATATGCTAGAAAATATCCATAATTCATCCCATACCTCTGCTGTCAGGAATTTGTGCATGTTCATTTGATTTTTAACAGTATATGCCATTTAGAAACGTCACGGGCTGTGAAATTCAGGTTCTCTTTTTGGATACGTTTCATTCACTGTTTCCAAGATTTGTAATCTGGTAGAAGCTGGCTTTTTCCTACACTTTTTAAGCTTATCTTTTGGGGCTCAGAACTGGGAAATTAATTTTTCCACCACAGTCTCAAGAGCGCGGACTTAAGACTTGGCTCATCTTTGTTCTCAAATTCCCTGTCACACCATGCTGTGAGCAGCATCTCCTCTGTAAGGCTGATGACCTTCTCATTGCTTCGTGCCTGCCACCACAGCCTTATGTCCCCTTGTCCCCACACTGCTGGTGGTCACAGTCCCTCTCATGGCCACGCATCTAGCACCGTGGCCAGCCTGGGGGCTGGCCTGACCCTAACCGTGTGTGTCACTTGGGTTTCTGTCAGGGGCACAGTGGTGTGTGTGTACAGACGTTAACAACCAGCCAGGGTGCAGAAATGAGACTCGGGAAGGATTTAAGTTGAAGTATTCATTCTCCTAGGACAGGTGGCAATGTATGCTGTGGTCAGCTGAGGTGAGCTGCCCTGGTAAGCCCATCCTGTCACTGTTTCTGTGGGCACTGAGCTCCTGAGACAGCAAACTGTGGCATGCAGTGCTCATAATTCAATGCATCTAAGTAAACGTGATTTTTTATCACTCAATTATTTCCAGTCTCATTTATTTTGTAGCTGCAGAAGTAGGGGGAAGGAAGGAGCTAAGCAGAGGGCTTATGTCTTGGGAGGCCTTGGACATGTCACTGGGGAGAAGGCACTGAATTGCAGCTGTGAAAGACGCACTCAGCTGCTGCCCCAGAAGGGAAGTGTCAGGACTTTATAGGTACTGGATATTGATACAAATTCTCAGCTTAGGGAATTTAATATATTTTGTACTGTATATATCTGCTTGAGCTCAGCTCTTCCTCTGCCTGAATACCTTGGCAAGTGTTTCATGTATAAAGCCAGTCCGGTCCTGAGGGGTTTCGTCTAAAGACTTTCAAAGCAGTGTTTTAGGGGCCTGGTTCAAGCACTGTGTTGAACAGCAGGGACAAAGCTGGAAGCACAGACTGCCAGCTTCTGCCTTTGCTTTTCACATGAAACAGTCACTGAGTGACATTGAAGAAAAAAAAAGATCTTTCCAGACACGAGACTACACCTTGGATTACATATTTATCCTTGCCCTCATGCTCTCTTTCACTGGTCAAAAACTTTTGCATTCTCTTTTTCTGCACAGTGAAGCCACTTCAGCAAAAAGGTGAAAGTCAGTTCCCTCCTACTCCCAGTTGCAGCGCATGGTTTGTAAGCTAGATCAATTTGTGCAGGAAACCTGTACTGGAAGGGGAAGGCTTGGCTCCCAGCACCATACTTTGAGTGTGACTGTAATTGGTCAGAGTGGGGCAGCAGCTGCAATAACTTCCTCCAAGTATTTGTAAATTTTGGGTTCTACCAAGAAAGCCCATTGGTCCAGTAGCAGCCCTGCATGCTATGGCATTATCCAGTGAGTGAATGGAGTGAGTGCTGACTTTCAGTGTGTCCATCTCTGGGCAGCTTCCTGCAACAGTGTTATGCCGAAATGTTCAAATTCCCATGCTCTGGTGTATCTGAGCATCCCAGGGAGAATGCTTGATCAGGGCTGGTGGAACACTGAAGCATCAAAAAAATTATTCCATCACTGAGCAATGTGTCTCCCTCTGGGCTGCAAACCTTCATTGCTCCTATCTGCAAGGTGATATTATCTGTCTTGTTATGGTGTTTATTTAGACTGTGTGTTTTTCAAAGTCGGGGATTTACTGTGTAGGTGCACTGTTTCTGTGTTCCAGTGAGAGCTTTTGGTTGGTTCTGTATTATGCGTGACAGTAAATATGAGAAAGCTTAGTCTTCTCAAGAATACCTGTATACCAAGAATTAGCAAAGTTACCAGAGAACTAATCACTTGTTGTTCATTCAACAAGGTCAAAAATGATCCATAGTCTTGCATTTTTCCATACCAAGTAGACTACACAAAAATATTGTATAAAAAGTGATGTTTAAAATTATTCCCTTACGAGAGAGCCCTGTACGGGGAAAAAGAACCTTCCAGTTTGGTTTCCAATTTGAGAGGTCCCTTTGTGATCCTTGATTTTGCAGTAATAAAACCTGAGAGCTGTTTTCCATCCTTTCATTTACACATTTTTATCATGCACAGCATTATGCTTATAAACTGGACTGTAGCCACAGTTAGAACTCCTGTGGGGAGGATAAGTGCCCATTTTCCTAATAATAATAATGCATTTTCTAGCTTCCAGAAAATTAATCTCTCAGCAACTGCACCATTTCCTATTAACTAGATAACAGTTGATGGTGTTTCAGCTAAATATGTAGGGTAGGAAGATCCGTTCTAATGCTATAGTGCTCATACATTAACGTTCTCTGTGCCTTTGTAGGCAAAATCTTCCCTGTAAATAGGCCCATTGAGTAGTAGGTAATAATGAGGTATCAGTGTTTGATTTCTTTCACCACTGAGCTGGGCTTTGAGATGTGTGACTCAGGGAGTATGCACTATGAAGACATGACATTTGGTAATTGAGCAGAGTGGAACACGGCTTCGTCCACAGCATCAGTGGTAGGCATACCTGTCTCTGAGCTGTGGAAAGCACCTGGAGACAGATCTTAAAAACTCCTCTTTTCCTGGAGGCAATAAAATCTCCTGCTTGAAGAGGCTACAAAACAGTGAACTAAAAGTAATGTAAAGTGACTAGCTTGTTAAAAGACAGAGTAAGATCAGTCCTAGCCTAGGAAGAGGTGTGAAGTTGTAGTAGGAAGATATTCTGCAGAACAATATGGGACTTGTTTACAACTGCTAGGTTAGATATTTACATCAGGTAGGCAATTACAGGCTGATTTTCAATCTACTGCTTCTAAATTAAAGTAAGCGATATAATGCTTTGGGAAGGCCAAAATCCTTTGGTCACAATAATTCAAATATTATCTCTGAAAGAGCAGAGTCTTGGGTAGCAAGTAAAGTAAGATGTTCTAAGGTATCCCAGTACTGAGAAACTGAGAACTGACCAATAAATCCCAAGCAAACTACAAGAAAATATCTTTGTTGTCAGACTGTTGCTTACTAGTTGCTCTTATTTCTTATGTAAGATGAAATGTATAGAATCTGGTCTGGATCCAGATAGTGCATTTGCCTCATTTCCTAAAGATTTTGTTCTCTATCTTCTGCCTTTACTCTTTTCAATCCTTCAGCATACAGATGTTAAGTGAGCCAAACTGTGTATCCAGTCTGGTCTGTACATCTGACGTCATATCTCATGTTGTGACTGCATTCTACCATATGTAACCTAGTTGAGTTGTATTACGCACTTGTAACACTGGAACCAGAGATGTCTATGCAAGACAAATGAATAAACCCCAAGTAAGGAATGACACTAAATGTAAGTATATAAATGGCGGCATGTAGGTGAAAAAGTGCCTGGAATATGACCTCATCATAACTGGTACTTCTGATACACATCTGTTTTCACTGTTTGGGTAATTGCTTTGTTCACTTGCATAATAATTAGACGAATGTGTTTAAGAGACACTAAGTCTTAGGTATTAATTCTTTAATGTATTGTGCCATTTAAGGAGAGGGACATAAACTCCCTCCATCACAAATGTGGGTTTTTTTTGTCATTGTTTTTGTTTTGTTTTTAACTGTGAGTTTGCTGTTCTAACCTTTTTTATTATTATTTTTGTACTCTTTATCATATAATGGAGTCTGAATATGTTCAAATAATCAGGCAAAAATGTTCTTTTGTTTTTATGTATGCAAAATAGAAAAAGTGATATCTGGCTTATTTGGCCATTTTCGTACATCGGTGAAACACAAATGTGTGCATTCTCAAACACTGTACTGAGAGTCTAAATCTCCTGCTTAAAAAATTGCTATAAAAAGAAACTAAAGAAATCAGTCTAAAGCCACAGGGGTACCTCTGCCAAGTATTTCACTTTCTCTTGGTTTAGCTCTCATTTGAGAGGAGTGCATATGGACTTCACAGGAAATGAGAACAGTGCTGATGTCTGTGTGGACTACCATCAAAACAAAAGTTCAGCCCCACTTTGTGCCAAGCAGTTTGATCTTTCTGTTGTAAAGGCTGAATGCTGTCTGCTTCCCAAACCTGCTGCACAGATCAGAACCAGCGTACACTGGGCTGTTTTGTCTTTCCCAAGGACTTTCAGCCACACTCATTAAAATTCCTGGTGCTCCTTAGATGTGCAGGGAGCCATAAGGTGCTTCTGTGGAAAGCTCCATGAAAGGCTTCTAACAACAAGCACCGTGTAGGGCCACGAGTCTTGCTGCCCCTTGCTGTGCAGTGAGTGGCAGTTGCCCTATTTCTTGGTCATGTTATCTTCTGTTCCACATTTTATTTTTAATGAAACCTACCTCCCATTTTCTCATCACCTAGGCATCAAACTTCACACTTCCTGCACACAGACGTGGTAATATAATTACAGTAAGGAAAGGCTATGTGTAGAGCAGAACTGTTCTTGTGCACCACAATGCAGTGACTCATCACACAAAATGCAGATTCTTGTGTCTTACCATTTTAATTTTCTCCATTAAGTAAAAAAGAGAGGTGTTTCTTTTTTCATTTCTAAATGTATGGGTTTTTAAATCAATCAAGCTAACTTTCTAAATACTGTTATTGGATGCACGGGTTTTAATTTGTTTAATTTTTTTTTTAATGAAGGTGCCCATAGCAAGCATAAGAATGATGCCTGTGAGTAGTGGGGAACTGCTAAAGTCCCTAAATACTTCAGTTTTCACTAAAAACTACATGTCTGGGTATTTGCATGTTGACTGTTCAAAGAGCCAATTCAAAATTTTATCCTGAAAAATATTTTCAAGGGACAGAAACACATTGTGAAAATAACAAACATATGTTAGCAGTGAGAATAACCAGTTCAGCAGTGTTTTCTTGTGTGCATTTTGGTTCCTATCTAGGCTATTGCAGTGTTAATTTTAGAAACTCTAGCCCAGCAACAGACACTTAGGAACAGAATGATGTACTGCAAACAGCAAGAATTTTAACTGCGGACTATGGCTTTATTTTCTTATTTATAGCTCCCTTCACTTTGTTATATTTTATGAAATGTGTATCTTTGGGAGGGCCTGTCTTTGCTTTCATGACCAGTGGACTTATCTCCAGATTGCATCCTCCTAGTTATCTTCAAATACTGAGTTTAAAAAAAGGCAAATCATAAAAACCTGGCACTAGGTTTTAAGTGCCATGCAAGGATTATCAAGAAATACTTAATTACCATTTTATTTAACTTCCAGCAATGTTGGCTTTATTTTTGCTTTTTAATAAATGTACAATTGTTTAGGGGAAAGCTTGAGGCAAACACAAAGAATTGTAAGTGCTTACATCACATCCGACATGGAAATGACAAAGTCAGAGTTTAAAGATTTATAAGTACTACACATTTAATGAGCAAAATCTAATAGTGTTAGTTGTTTGCTGAGGCTGAAAATGTAAACATAGGTGGAAATTCATGACTGGTATAACTTACAGTGGCTCTATTGCTTTTGTTTGGTTTCCCCAAATTGTGAAGAAAAGGTATGTTTTTCTTATTATTGACAGCATAACAGTGTTGTGTACAGACAAGCTCATCTCTGATTTCATTTTTTTCTCTTTTCAGGTTGCTTTGCAATCACACTATTATTTATTGAAAACAAAAGACTTTCTTGTCAGTATTTTTTTAAAAGATTATAAAAGCACACAGACAAAACATTTTAATTGGAAAATTATTGCCCAGTTTTGAGATCAACGCCTATTTTTTCCAAAGTCTGAAAACATTTACATTAGACCTTTTAAAATAAAGATTAGAATTAAAAATTTAGTATTGTGATGTTTAAAGTAATATTTTTTTCAACAGTTTACTGCAGTTAAAAGAAACTGAAATAAATAAGAACAGTTATAATTAACTGCCACCTGTTTGGAGTGATCTTTTAATTTCTATTTAAATTCAGTTCATTATTCTCTCAAGATTTCATCTTTTTTTCCTCCCCCTCTATTATTTAGATTGGAAAATTTCTTAATAAGCCAAAAACAATTACAGGGGAGAAGAAAGAATTTCTCATTTACTTCTATTTCCACTGTTGACTTCAAAATAAAAATAAGAAAGCCAAACTTGCAGAAGAAAATATGGACATATACAGGACTCAGACATTAATGTATATCTGTCCCAGGATGCACTGTGTTTAGTGGAAAATGAAACTAGGAGATTGAAAACAATTTCTATGTGGCTTTTTTATTTCAGTATTGATTCTTTAGGCAGAAAACCCTTCCATTTACATCTTGTTATTTAGACTCATAATGAAGATGCAAGAGCAAAGAGATATTTCTTTCCCATCTACTCTGCTCTGTGCCAAGACTCTTGTGCCTTTCTGCTTCATTTGCTTCATAGTGTCCTTAACTCTTTATTGCTTTTACTGCCATTATGAATCACTTTTTCATATTCAGTGTGCTCAGTCATTTTAATACAGTTATAATTGTAAGGTGCGAAATGTAAATCCCCATAATGCGTTGGAAGAAAATTGTGTCAAAGTCCCTTTGTCATACTGACAGGTTATAAAACCAGACTGGCACAGTTTAATCAGGTTTAAATTTTAATGGCATAAGCAAAACTCAGACTAAAGTAACTATCTTTCTGTTTTTATTTCAGATCATTGCCACAAGTGAGAAATGTGTGTTTATTTATTGATGGTATCATTTCAGAACTATCTCAATGCTAACATCTCCTCTGGAGAAAGCATTTTTTTAGTCATTAAATACTGTCCAGATATGATATCACCGTTCAAAAGTTACTTGTCCTCTTTTCTGATGACACATTTCCCCTTTCACCCTTATGGGTGGTGATAACTTTGTCTTTTCACGCTTCTCTGACCTTTCTCTTCTTTTTTTTCCCCCATGTTGTCCATACTTCTCGTTTCTTCACCATGTTGTGTAGCAATCAATTCTCTTCTCTGACCTCCGGTTTTTCCCCATGTTGTCCAACTTTATCTTTTCTCTAGCCTTTTTTTTTAATTCTCATAGTTTTTGGCCTTCTCTTGAACTTCTATTCTTCCATGACCTTCCCTTTCTTTTCCTGTATTGTAGAACCTCCTCTTCTTCGACTTCTGCTCCCCCCTGCCTCCCATGTTAACTGATCTATTCTTCTCCAATTTATTCCCACCCTCATCCTCATATTCTCTGGTCTCTACTCTCTCAGACACATTTTTATCTACGTCTTCCCTGGAGTCCTCCTTCAGTCTTCTCTTTTCCCCTAAGTTTCTTAGCCCTCCTCCAGCTTCCTTTGCTTTTTTATTTTCCCCTGAACTTCTCCAGACTCCTTCTGATTTTTCTTCCTTTGTTTGTTTTTTTCCTCTCTTAGGAGTTCCCCAGCCTGGCTTCTTTTCTCTCCTCTTTCTTTTCCCTTTCTCTCCCCAGTGAGCACATCATATGCCATAGCAAGGCCCAAGCCTCTGCAGATGTTCATTTAATGTGAAATATTTCTGCCTCCTAACTCAGAAAACTCCAGCCTTTTCTTTAGAAAGCTGTCAATAGTGAAAGAATCTATGATTTAAAGTGTTGGTATGAGGATTGAAATTTCAGACTTAATTAAACAAGAAATGGATAGTGGTATCTTTTGGTGACTATCACTTTCATTTGAATTCAAGAAGTTTCCTAAAGACTAAAAGGTTAATGTATGTTATCAACGTCCTCAATTACCTCAACTTTTAATACCACCAGCCGTTCAAATAATCAGAGCGAGCAAAATGAAAAAAAAAAAGTTAACTCCTTTAAGTTTTGTGCAGACATTACAGCTAAGGAGGTTCAACAACTTTATTAAGGCTTTTTCCTTTCTTAAGTTGTGTTTTGTAAAACAGAATGGCCTTCCTAAAGCCAGAAGTTTACTACATCAGGAAATGAGGTGCACCCCATGTGCCTCAGAAAGAATAAAGACTAAAGGATGTCTGTTACAGCAGAGGAAGTGTTTGTCGTTTTCTTTCCAAGGTACAGTTGACAGGGAATAGGAAGAAAATAGGGACTTTGGCCCATACTCTGTGGTTCGTGTTCTCACATACGTGCTGATCATTGAGATATGCAGAAAAATTCATGTCTCTCATGTTCTTCAGATATGTGATTCTTCCCTCACACAGATAGTTACAAATCACAAATGACTAAGTATAAGCACAAAGATAAGTTGGGATAAAACTGCTCAAGAAATGAGGCAGAATAGGTTTTTAAAAAATAACATAAAGATAATTTTCATATGCAAAATGAGGTTACAAATGATTTTTTAGATGAAATAATGTGAAAAGCAAAAAGCAAGACAATTTTATACCCTGGTTATAAGTATCACTGACATGGTGATGAAGACTTTGTTGCTGCTTTGATTTGTTTTTGAATGTATTGTATATATAAATAACAGATTATAACAGAATAACAGATTATAACAGAAGTCTGTATCTTAGGCATCAGAATACAAGTCACAGAAGAGAATGCAGCCCCTTAGACTCCTTAACTTATAAACTGGAGGTCTGTCCTAACATTAAATTGCAGCTTGGCCTTTGGCTGAAATTGAAAGTATATATACATAGGTCACTCTGAAAGTACTGCCTCCTATTTATTTCCATGGAAATGACAACAGATACAACAATCACAAGAATACTGTTCAATAAAGCAAATTCTCAGCTACAAAACTCTCTTCTTCAACACAGTCACCACCACGAGCTTGACATTTTCACCAACAATGAACAAAAGCCTGCATGCTGCACTCATAAAAATCTGCACCAGTGGAGGTGATCCACTGTCACTGTCGCCATTGCTGAAATGTACCACCCACCATTTTGCTGTGCTCACATCACTGTTTGTTCTGCATAAAAGTTCAACAAGTGTCAAAGAATGTCAGTGGGTGCCATTTTTTCCCTCATGGAGGAATTCAGTGATGATCCTTTGCTGCATGTCTGATGCCATTTTGTCAGACTGTCCCTCTGGTACTATCAGTCACATAGCAACAAAAAGTCATAGAATATGGATGAGAGGGTTCAGCCTCTACTGCTGTACCTCCAGTATCTGTCTTTGATGTTGTGTGCTGATGTCATAAAATTGGAGGTACTACTTTTGGACCAGCCCTCATCTTTTTCTCTTGTTTTGTGACAGAACTGCAAATTTAACATGGAAGGAGGTGGGTAAAAAAAAGGATGAGCTGTCCTTTTCAACATATTGGAAGGGGGCTGAAATCTCTGTGGGGAGTGTTTGTGTACCATATGCCTATCACAAATACTGTGATGCCTGCTTATCAAGATAGAGTAAGTTAGATTTAGCATTAGAAAACATCTTTGCATGGTAACAGAACATTAGACATATTATCAAAGTATTCTTATTTTTAATTACCTTCTAATGTGTGTTGTTAATATATGAGATTATTTGAATTGGCAAGATTTGAATCTGCATGGATGTGCAGGAAAGGGGGAAAGTGTTCCATGTTTTTACAATTTAGCAATTTCTCATAAAGCTAGACTTAAGGCTTTCTAGGTAGGTACAAAAGAAAACAGTATATATGGAAGTGTGTAACAGAAAAGGGTGTGAGAATTGGACATGAATAGATGTCCACAGCTCTGAGGCAAGTTGTACCTTTTTTACAACAAGTTATAGAGACCCTGGCTTTGTCTTCCTGCTTCTTCTGTGCTTTCAAGTCAGGTTCATGCTGCACCTCTTTGCAAATAGATATCACAGATCTCATACAGTGGAGGTTTGGTAGTGGATGCAGTGCAATAAATCCTGTTGTCCCAGTACTGGGTCACCTTCTGTCATTTATGCAAATAAAGCCTATACTGGCCAAAGATGCAAAACTAGTTTCAGATTATTTGGAGAACAGATTATTTGTTTGAACATTTAGCTTTATCAGAATTTGAAGTTTCCTTTAGCAGCAGGATACATGGTATTTTCCTGCAAAGCTGGCAATGCTCTGGGAACAAATACTGAATCCTACAATGTGAGAACTTCCCCAAATGGTTGTTGGGAAGGTCATGAGGTAAAGAGTGTACCCATGGAAAATCATATTTTGTAGAAAAGCTAACCTTTTTCTCAGACCTTGAAATTAATGTTTTAGGATTTGAGCTTTAAATAATGGGCACAGGGATTCTTATTGTTTATTTCATAAATGTCCGTTAAATACAGAACATATGTCCCTTATTTGGAACACTGTTTCTGTCTCCAGAGCCATAAACTGCAAATGTTCAGCTCAGTAGATGATGTTATGTTCTTCTTGGGTTTTGAAGTGGTATCAGCTTCACTGTAGCAAATAGTATAGTTTAGAAAATGTGGATCGATACTCTGTTTTCTAGATGTTTGATCTTGACAAATTTAGGCGGTGTGAATCACTCTTATGTGTGTAAATGTATATATGTGTGTATATTATTACCATTTGTCCCTTGCTTTCTTTTTCCAAAGGCATATTCTCTGCCAATTTTAAAATCTCAAAAAACATAGCTCAACACAGAGAATTCCTTGTAGTGTACAACAAAGACAAACTGTACTGATCCAAGAAAATCCGAGATCAATGATGTAAATTTTTGACTGGCATCTACCAGCAACATTATGTGTATGACAACAAGTACTTTTTAGGGATATGCTAGTGGAGTACAGTAAATAATTTTAATAGTCAGCTACTCAGTTCCTTATAGACTTTGATGTTTTATTGTGTATTTCATTTTAATTCCAGCATTTTTTAGAGAAACGTGTTTCTCAAATTAGCAGGTTGAGTTATTATTAGTGCTACAGTCTTTTAGCATGTTGTTGTAGAATGTCAGCTGGAGAATGTTAATGTCCAAAGGGTGTGCCAACCTAAAAAAAGCGGAAAAAAAAAAAAAAGGAAAAAGAAAAACCCGCATCAAACTCTGAAACCTAACTTACCATTTGTGTCTTCAGATAATGAATTTTATGTCCACCAGCCCAAAGGCTATCTTTTCCAGTTGGAAAGTCTTGGCTTAGAGGAAGGGAATCACAGAATAAAGGTTTTCCACAGTAGCTATTCTGATTTATAAGCTACTCAGAAGTCTCCTTCTATGTTGAAATAAATTCATCGTTCTCCTTTATGTTTATATATTATTAAAACATGTCTAATGTTATTCTCTCTGAGGTACTATATCTACAGTTGCAGTAAAAATCTTACTTTATCACGTTTCAAATAATTGGCAGTTTTCCAAACACTGATATGATGGAAAAAGCTTTGCATAGAGTAATAAAGACAGACTAAGGACAGATGTATCATGTCACCTGCAGTGGCTTTGATTAAAAGGCTTTTTCAGGACCTTGTATGATTTTATCATTCTCTCTAGCTGTTCTGAACTAATCATTCAGGCAGCTACCTCTCATCTTAGAAAATTGGGGAAATGACCATTGAGAAATCTATGAACAATCACCAGCAGGGAAAAGGTGACTTAAAATTAGTCCTTGCTTGAGATTACACTAGCATGTTTGCCAAATATGACACACTTTTTTGAAAGTCATACGAAGATGGGATATAATGATGCTTCCGTAACAACTTCGCTCTTTCTGAGTGTCTGAAATGCTCCACATTAGAAATTCCAAGCTTCTAATAGTTATAGCAGATTCATTACATGTGAGTGGGCACATGTAGACTAAAGTCTCAGTACAATGTGTTATGAATTTGTCTCTACCTGTGATTATCTTATGACCATATATATAATTCTTCCAAAGGATGGCAAAGTTCAGTTTTATATATTTTACTCAGCGCAACTGAAAATACTCATTTTTGTTTTGTTTTACAAATAATTGGAACATATTAGAAAATATCTTAATGAAATTAACAGAGCAGGTTCAAAATTGCTGAATGGATTAAACTGACATTCTTAGACTACCATAGCCATCCAAAACCAAAGCATTTTCTTTTTTCTTGTCTTTTTCTGTGCAATTAGTATTTAAATGAATTTTCCTTTTCAAAATAATATTTACAGTGCTAGAACAAAATGAAGTTTATGCAGCAGTCATAGAAATTTAACCTTTTTTTTTTTTTTTTTTTTTTGATTTCCACCTAGTTGATGCACTCATTATATATATCTAATTTGATAGTTTATCTTGAAGGGAGCTTAGAAGCAGGAGAAGTGACTTTTTACACAATCTGATAGTGATAGAACTATGGGGAATGGCTTTAAACTAAAAGAGGGTAGATTTAGGCTAGAAGTTAGGGAGATGTTTTTTACTCAGAGGGTGATGAGACACTGGAGCATGTTGCCCAGAGAAGTTGTGGATGCACCATCCCCAGAGGCATTCAAGGCCAAGCTGGATGATCTAGCGGTTGACAACCCCACCCATGCCAGGAGATTTGGACCTCGATGATCTTTAAGTCCTCCTCCAACCTAGCCATTCTAAGATTCTATTATTCTATGATCATTTTCTCTGAATGAAAAAAAAAATGGAAACAATTTGTGTAGCACTTAGTGTACAAGAGCTCAAAAAAAAAGTAATAGTAATTATCTTGCATATGTTTTATTTTTGAATTGATATTATCTATATTTTTTTCTCAAAGCTAAATTTTGAGATTAATTCTGGGAATAACAAAGGTAACTGTATTTGTTAGATCTAGTTTACACCGCCGTAAACCAGTGTAAATAATTAGTGGCAGAATATCAGAAATTCTTGATGTATTGTTACTTAAAAGGTGACAAAATACATTTTGCTAATTTTTCTTAAGAAGTTTCCACTGATGAGCTTAGTAGACATTCATGCAAATAGAAAGCCTCAGTTGGTTTGAGTCTCTCAGTCTGGCAGAAGAAACACGTGCCTAGGGTGTCTTCATCAAATGTGATAGCCACACTTTCAGAGCTGTCAAGACAAGGTTTTTACCCTGGGCCACAGTGCTCCTACACCTTGGTGTCTCATGGTCCACAGTGTCAGAGGTGACACCTACAGGGACTCTTTCCCACAGGTGGGCCATCCTCAGGCTGCTGCTGGGCAGCCAAGAAAAACTACATGTGATCACCACTTCTCTTAAATTGAGTTATAGTTCATACTGAGGACAGAGAAGGCCATGTAGTTTCCATGTATTAAAACAAACTCTGTCTACATGGCACATCTGATCTTATTACAAAAAGTCATCAGATCCTGCCTTGTCTCATTTAATTTCTACTTTTTTTGTGACCAAGAATTTGGGCAATCAATTCCTGTCAAGTGAGATAGCATCTGAAACATGCCACCTATCAAGTAATTATTTGAACGGTGCTTCTACAGACTTGCTTTGCTTGTTGGAATCCCCATGAGAAGAGCTATAGCTCCAAAGTTCATGGAAAACAAACATATTGGATGCATGCACCCTCAAAGCTTTGCTTTCTAAATTTCAATTTTATTTCTCTGGCTTACATTTTTAGTTCATATGAAGATCATGGTAATTTATTTAGTTTTCAAGATTAATTTGTGATTTTCTTTTTTCTTTTGAAGGAGAAAAATGTTTATAAAATATAAGGTATATATATAGTTTGAGTGTCATATGTGTGCAAAAGAACAAGACTTAGCTGCCATTTAGCACTCTGCTGTAAAAGCCTCAGTTAAGTGTTTATAGACATGCATTCATACTCCAGCGTGTGATCCACTTACTCATTTGGCCTTGCAACATTATCAGGAGAATAACATTTTCTTAGTGATTTAGGCAAGTAGATGTTCATTTCTTTTGTGAAGAATAAGATTTTAAAATCTTCTACCAAGAGATTACTTACATAATAAAACGCAAGTGGTTTTCTGGAGTTGAAATGATTATTTAAACTGGGTAAACTGCGTGCTGCTGTTTATCAGAGTTTTGTAGTTTTTTAGTCAAAGAACCTACTCCTAGCAGTCTAAAGTTTTCATTTGTCACAAAGACTTCTAGTGATTCATGTATGTGTTTTCTTATGAAAGGAAATTGTAAATAAGTATCACTTTATGCTGTTCTGAGAGATTTTTCTTTGTGGTGTTAATTAACAGTGAAATATCTGCTATAAATTTGAACATTGTCCCTCTTGCTGCACCACTACTGCATTAGAGGTTCAAATTTTTGAAATTTTTTTAAAAGAAACAGATAATTTGTTTCTGTGAAATGCTGTCTGAGGCAATAAGTAACTGTTTTCTGTGAATATATAGGGATTGAGTGAGCACAGAATATGAGATGCTATTTGAACACCTTCTAGGATTCTCCAGGAGAAATGTGTGTATATATGTTGACACGTTATTTATGACAGCTGGCAAAATAGCAACTGCAGCTTCAGGTTCTCCTGACATCCCAGGTATTTGCTCTGCATCAACAAGCAGAATTTTTCTGTGTAGTGTTTCTTTCACTCACTGGGCATCTTCTGGTGCTACAAGAGCACCCACAATCTAAAATAATGCCTGTGGAAGTGATGCTGTTATGCCTTTGAGAGTAGATGCCCAACAAGAGAATTTCTAGAGTTTCCTAGTGACCAGATAGCCTCCGAATGTGTGGCAGCTTCAGAAAGTGTCAAACAAACAGAGTTTTTGTGGCTTCCAGCAGAGGCAACAGTGTTTTAAAAAGTATGAAGACTTTCACGTTATTTCTATTCCAGCTCCATAAGAAGAAACTACTTTTTCATAAGGCCTAGGCTTAATTTTTTATGTTCTGTGGGAAAGACTATGTAATAAGTCTGCATGGGAAATAAATGCAAGGGGAATTTTTTTTTCAAACAAATCCATACTTAAGTGTTGAAGCCCAATTCCCCTCTCAGTGCTTTAATGAGAAGGCCCCAGATATTTCCCTTTTACCTGATCTGAAATTCTACAACTATAACTATCTCATACGCTTTGCCTTTAGCTCAAACTATCAGGACTTTCTCAGCTAAGGGCAGCCCTTAGTAAAGCCATCAATATTACTCTTCTTTACCTTTTACTGAAGATATCATAGGCCCTCCTGTACTTACTTGTAGCCCCGTAACTAATTCAAACAAATCAGGTAGGTTTTGATCAATGACACAATCTTGAAATAAGCACAGATAACTTCTAAAAGGACAGTCTACAAGTCCTTCTCTGCAACAGTCACTTGTCTGTGTGTATGCCTGCTGCCTCTGCTGTTCAATGTCTTTTAAACTTATGAATATTTTAATGTTATTTAAACACACTTGTCTTAATCTGCTGTCACTACAGAAAAAAAAAAAAAAAAAAGTACTCCTTAACAAGAGTGAAAACTTTTTCACAACCCAGTATTTAATTTTATCCTCAGCAGTACCTTACCAATATGCATCATGTGCTGATACTAGCAAGAGTTGTGGGAACATTTCTCCTGGGATGGAAGTGCTTTAGACAGAATATTGGTGGTCTTTGTGAGTAATAAAGACAAAGGAACACAATGTCTAATCAAACATTTACTTGGAATTTTTAATAGATTTCCAATTTAATTAAAAAACCTTTCATGAGCTTTTTTGATTTTTGATGGGAGCTAAATACAGATAACCATGATGATATGGCCCTCCAGTGCCTTGGAAAGGGTAAAAATGTTCCAGCGCCAGAGATGTTAATTCTCAAGTAATTCAGAGGTAAACTGCGGCTGTTCCTATATTGAAATCGCTCAATCCTCAGCACTTCAGAGACATTACTCATTGAAACGCATGAACAGATTTACCTTAGCTACTTTATTTTCACAGTATATAAACAAGGGTTCAAGTAAGGACCTGCTTCCTCCCCCGGCGTGTTTTTCTGATGTGTGTCATGTAAAGGTTTGCCTGGTCCTCATCCCTGCTGTGTCAGGGAGGTGAAATCCCCAGTGCAAGGACTGGAAGGTGCTGGTTTTGGCATACCGAGGCTCCAGTGCAATATGGAGAGGTTTGCAGAGCTCTGCTGACTAGGCTTTAGTGGAACTGCAGCCAAGAGCAGCAGGGAAGGAGACTGCAAGCAAACACAGCTTAAGCATGCTGCTGTGGCTCACTCTGTAACAAATATCCCTGTGGCTTCAGTAAGAATTTGAGATACAGAAGGATTCCAACAGTATGGCTGAAGTTAATAAATAAATTTAGAACTACAGAAAGATCAAATCTGACATATAGCTCTATACTTAACTGGTGAACACGCCTTGACTATTGCTTTTAGGTAAAGAATCCCAAAATGAAGTTAGGAGTGTTCTGTGACACTGATTATACTTTGGCGCACTTTCAATTTATTGATTTTTTTTCTTTTTTCTTTTAACGTTTTAACTTTTTTTTTTAATTTGGAGCAGAACTGTTTCAATTCAGATTAGGGAGAATATGCTTGGAAATATACATGCCTAAATAATTATTAATGTATAAGTATATTCCTTTGAATTACTGAAAGTAATATTATACATTCATATCTATTTAAATCTACATTTTATTATTTATTAGGAATGTATAATTGTGCAGATATAATAATAATATAATTGTGCAGTTACCAGTGGACTGACACAATTAGAGAAACTTCTTTGGTCGACTGAATACAGCTATGTTTTCTAAAATGACTGGCTCTATTTCTCGGTAAATAGCGTTGGAGATATATGAAAGAGAAAAAAAGAGACAGTGTTGGTTTTTTTATTTTCTTTCACACAGCCAAATACAATCTTGAAACAGAATTGTAACTCCAGCATAAACTAATGAAATCAACAGTAAGAGCAGAATTATGTCTCTCCTGAATGCCTACTTAACTCATTTTGCTGCTACAGAGGTTTTCTTCTAATTCTTGAAATATAAGAAATCTGAGTGAAGGATTTAGGTAATGCTAACTCATCTGGGTTTTAGCAGATTTTCACTCTGCTTAAATTTTGTAAATACTATTTTAATTAAAATAGATTATATTGAAGATTATTGGATCAGTAGATTACTGGAATTTATCATTCTTAAACCCCTTGAACCTGTAGCTTCACAGGTAATTCATAAAAGGGAAAATAAGAAAATAAGGAAAAGGAAATAATTTACCTCATACTGTACCTAATAATGCCAATTTTTTACTGAGTGTGATTGTCTGGAACAGGTTGTATAAGAATGTTTTTATTACTTTTACAGCAGTAGTGCAATAAAACCCCATGATTCTCTAAGAAATAGCTAAACATAATCAAAATAATAAGAAAAAAATGGTAAGAGTTTTAAAGTTGGAGGATGGAGTAAAACCCTTTGGGAAAGCCAGGAAAGTAGAAGTAATGACACATTTTTGGTTTGAAGAATTCCATTTTCTATTCAGTGCACTCTTAAACAACAATGCAGGATAGGCCTTATGGAAAAAAAATAAAATTACCCTGTGTATTGGTATCAAGTAACAAGGACAGTGTTGGACTTGGTAAGGCATGGTTACATAATTCAGTGAGAGATCAGGGAGGTAGGGTCTGAATTGCCCCTGGGCTGACCAGCTGTACCAGCTGTGCTCAGGGAACTTAGCAGTGGATGAGGACTCGGTTGGGATTACTGGAGGATCTTTGCCCAAAAAGTCCACTGGACCGAACAGCCTGCATCTAAGGCCATGAGAGCTGGCCGATGTCCTGCAGAGATGCTCTCTGACACTTTCAAAGAAGTCCCTTATTGAAAGAAGACTCATCTTCAGAAACAGTCAGAAGGATGATTTAGGTGCTCCAACTTGTTTTCTTCCCTGGAAAAATAAAGGAGGGAGTCCTCTTTGAGCATGTTTCTGGGCAGATGAAGGAGAAGGTGGCTAGGAACAAGCAACTGGTGACTAAGAAGATGGAGCCAGGTACCTTGCATTGGTACACTGTGGGAGAAAAAGGGGCACTAAAGCAGGAGAGGATCTGCATGAATATAAGGAAAAGCTTATTCACCAGTTAGACAGTCCTGCAGTGGAACAGTTCCTGAAGGAATTCAAAACCAGTCAGTGTAAAGTCCAGAGGAACCTGGCCTGGTCTCAGGGCTGACGTTGCTTTGAGCAGAAAGTTGAACTGGAGACCTCCTGAGTCCCTTCCACCCTGATTCTGTGATTCGAAGGACGATACAGAATGATCAGAAGAGTTTCAACAGATAAATTTCCTACAAAGAAGTTGGCAAAAAAGAATTGAACTAATGATATTTCTAGAAACAAATGAGAGTAGAGTTATCTTCTGCAGTGTTTTATTATATTGCTGGCCAAAGGGCAAGTTGGAGGGAAAACAGGGTAATAGGAAGCTGAAAAACAAAACAACTAGTTGAGCAGATGTTGTCTCAGTCTAATCTGCTGTGTGAGGAGAAACAACTTGTAAGGTACAGCTTGTGAGTTGCTTCTTATGTGATTTCTGAAATTTTTTTTCAATAGCTTCTAAAATAAGTATGCTTAAATCAGATGTAATTTTCAAGAAAAAAACGACTTTCTCTGTAGGTAGTAAAGCCAGTGTATTAGTTACTTCAAAAGGCTTTTTAAAAAGCCTTCTAAATTTTGTACAATGTGGATTTTACTTCTGTAGCATTATAATGTCTCACTTAAAAACAATTGGAGTGATTTTTAAGAAGACTGTAGAGCTCTGAGTGAAAAAGAATGGCTAACGGCAAGCTTTCTTCAATGGACTGGGAATCTGGTTCATATGGCAGTTGATCCACAATGAACAGAGATAAGCAAAGTATACCTCATGTTTAAATGTCCAGATTTAAATAATGTATTAGAAACAATTCTGAAGCCTAAGAATAGTGGAAGTACAATTTTTCAGAAGCAGCAGTGTGTTCTTTAAATTGCCTAATCCTCTTTGACTTTTCAATCCTTTGTCATCTTTTCTGGCTTCTTGTTGATCTTCTTTTAAGGAGCCAAATTGGAACAATTGAAAGGGAAGGTGGCAGAATAGGACGAGCAAGTTAGGAAAGAGAAAGAAAGTCAAGCAAGAGGCTGGAACTAATGAAATTTGACTCTTTTGCTTGACTGTTGTTTATAGGAGGAGCCCTTGGGATGTCTGCATTTTGTAGTTTCCATCCACACAGTGACAGGGTTATACTGCATTACTTCAAAGACTTTGTAAGGATAAATACATTAGAGATTATGAAATACTGAGGCCCTACATGTTTATATAATGAGACAGGTAGGAAAAACAAACACAGTAAAAACAAAACAAACAAGGGGGTGTTGGGGGTAGGTAGGGATCAATAGTGGTAATTATGTTGAAAGAATACAAAAGTATACTACTATTCTATCTAAAAGAACAAGATTGTTTTTACCAGCTCACAGCAACTGCATAGATTGCACTAATTCTGTTTTTTTTTTTTTTTCTGTCCTAATTGATTAAGCTTTTAAATTATTTAAATATCTCTTATGCCTTTCATAACACTCTCTGTTCTAGAGTGCCTATTCCAAAAGAGTGAATCTCAAACCCTCATTCCTCTGCTTTTGATCTGAGAGGACAATCTCCTCAGGAAGTATGTAGACTGTTCTTTACAAAGTGAAAAGGCATCAGAAGATACTTGCCTGATAGACAGTAACATTATTTGGGGAATGTAAAGTTGACCATCAGTAAAAATGAATTTCGCAAATCACTTTAACTGCTCCTGCATATTCTATAGTTTCAGTGGAGTTTTATTTCTTTGTTTAATTTTATACTATTTGTGTACATCTAAAAATACTGCTTGGATTTTCTCTTTGTAATTTTTCACAATGTTCTTACAATTTGTCTGTCTAGATGTTACTAGCATATCTATTAGTCAGTCCCTTGGCAAGTTGTTGCCAATGACTGTTTGCACTTACAAAACTGCTAATAAGTTCCACTTAAGTTCTGACATTCTGCCCATTTTAATTCTGTTGTTGAAAGGTAATGCTTGTCTCTGATTTTTGTCTGCAATTTGGAGGTACAATTAATGGGGAAGAAAAATTTACGTGATCAGTGAAAAATGCAAAGCACAGAATTTAGAACTCTACCTGGAAATCTCAGGGTTATATATGTAAATTTATTCTCTGTGTTCCTATGTGATTATGCTCATTAAATTGTGAGCGCCAGTAAAAAGACTATTAAGAGATTGGGTTCAAAGTAATATTGAATCCTTTCAGTTGTTTCATCATGATGCTTGAAAAGTTCTGAATCCTAATCCGATGACGTCAAGTTTGAGTTTTTATTTCATTTATGTGTGTGTGTGTGCGTGCACACATATGTATTTGTTGCAAAAGAAGCCCTAGAGTCTCCTGGGGTGCCTTGAAATGCACTAGATTTTGCTGATGTTTTTGTTGCATACTCCCAGGTCAGTGACATGTAGCTTTTGATAAGCTAGTATAGAAAAAGAAAGAGAATGGATTTAAAACCTAACAACTTTGTTAAGAAACACTCTGGGCCCCTTGTTCCTAAAAATATCTACTGTGGTTCATTAAGTCAGGAAGAAAGCTCCAAATGTCTAGGAAATAAATCTATTTTTCTTCAGTGTCTTCATGTGTTGCTAAGAACAGAAATACTACTTATGTAAGACTAGCAGCACTCTACTTGATTCTTTTATTTTTTTTAAGTAGGTGATTTAAGCCACAGTCTTTGCTAGCTTATAGAACAATGCATGTCAAGTAAGATTTTATAATACACTTTCCAAAAAGGAGTGAGGACTTTTATTCTTTTTGATAAGGAAATTGTATGTTTCAAAGAAATGTTGCATAGCGACTCATAAAATACCTGAATGTTATTTCAAAACCATTTCCTGATGTAGACATCACAACTGATTGAAAAGAGAAAAAAATCTTCTTTGAATGAATGTTGTTGAATGCAGGCTGCACAGAGATGATACACTCTACCATTATTTCTACAGTTCTGGAAGAGTTCTCATTTTTTGTCTTTTCTCCTCTCAAATATATAGTGGCTCTTAGTTACCCAAAAGTGTCTTTTATGACCACTAACATCCAAAAAATCTTGAACGGGGTTGTAGTTGCGCAGAGTGAAGTCTGTGATAGTTGTCGTTCATGAGGATGTCATTAAAAGAAAACAGCAAATGGGAATCCAAAATATCTGGAGAGTTGACTAGACTGATAAGATGGAATTTGCTCCCTCAAATTGTGACTAATGAACATGCTTCAAAAAAAAAAAGTGCACTGTATTTTTGTACGAGAGCTGCTCCAAAAGTAATGCTTCCTATTTTATTCTGTTGGCACACAACATCAGAGGTGGATATTTGTGATATGGCAGTAGAGGCTGAACCTTCCCACCAATATTCTGGTACATTTTGCTGCTCAGTGACAGACTGCAGCAGATGGGCAGTCTGACAAAATGGCATCTCATATGGAAGCGTGGATGAAGCAAAGGTGTGTAATAAGACATATTTCTTATTTCACATTTGTGAAATTAGATTAGATACATCTCTGTGTAAACTGGAATAGTTATGTCTTCCTAAAACCATCTTCATGAATTAAGGATCGATTCTGTCAGTTATCTGATGCACAAAAAAAGTTGGTAATTATTACTGTATTAATGTACATACAGACATATTTTCCCTTTACCCTCCAGTTGAAAATGTAGAGAAATATTAAGGCATAAATGGGGTGCTTGCACACCTGTACTTTCGATAGGTGATATTGTCCTATACTAAATAAAGTGGAAGGCAACCCTAAGATTTTGCATATAAATAAATAACACAAGCTCATACTAAAGCATGTGAACCGGTAGCTGTCATTTCACCTTGTTGTCAAACCCTTTAAATTACACATCCAAAATGTCCAAATAAGTAATATACAGCTTAGAGTATTGAGTAAGAATGGAGGAAAAACAGTTTATCTGTCATCCTTATAGGCTAGTCTTCTTTCTTCCTTCAGTTACATGTGATTGTTTTTCCATCTGTAAACCACAGTAATTATGGTTATATCTTTTGCTAAAATAATAAAAAAAAAAAACAGACTTGCAGATTAAAGTATCATGGAAGTCAGCTGTTACTATGCTGATGGTAGTATTATAGGTCATTTAAGAGTAGAACTCTTTTTCATCAAGATAAGGGTTGAGTCATTCAGCATCTTTACAGGCTGTGAGAGTATCAGTATTCAGAAAAGCCATGCTTCCAGATACTGTTCAGGTCTGCCATGTTGTTCACTGGCCAAAAATGTATGATTTTTGATTATTGTTCTATTATTAACTTAAATTTAAGAACTAGGAGGGTCCAATGTAGGAAAAGGTATATTATTATCTTGCTGGAAGACTGCTTTAATTAAATTCTCCCAACTGAGACGTGTCCCCATTTTTAAAGTGAAGCATACGCTATAATCAGTTACATTAACATTCAACTTACTTCTCTGCAGATGACTGTGAAAGTGAGCATATCGTGGTTAAGCTGTACTTTCATATGGGACAGGTCTTCCTGAAACCAGTAAAGCCATCAATTCTCCATTTTCCCCAACCTATTTAGATATCAGCTGATGCAGCCAATAAGAAGAAAAGGTAGTGTACAGTTCACAGCTTGGTTGTACATATGGATGTAAAGTACGTGAATCGCTTTCAGCCTCTAGTATCAGTCTGATTCCATGCTTGTCATGGCAGCCACGATTCAGTGTACCAGCCTGTGTATCCATACAAAGCCTTAGTGTTAAGGGAGTTTTAGATGCACTTTACCTAATTATTATGAAAGTCTGGATTTGGTCAAAGAAAAAGCTTGTAATGCAGTGACTTTTAAAATGCACTTCTTGTTCAGCTATCAATCCTTATCCATTTTGAAGGACACTTTATGGATATAAATTATGAGGTTTGTCAGGGGAAGGTTCATAGATAAATGGGTTCAGTCACTAGAATATCACTTCCTACAGGACTGACTGCTGAGTAACAGTAAATTATGGAGACTAAAGAAGTTTATAAAAGCCTGATCAATTCAATTACCTCACTTCTGAATAGACAGCAGCATATGCAAAAACCAAGCATATGGTGTCACATCACAGGTTCACAAATGTCAGTTTGACAATTACAGTATACTTACTGATTGCCAATGTGGTAAAATACAGCATTAGAATAAAATTAACTTGGCTTTAAAACTTTTGAACTTTTAAAAAATGTTATGTATGTTCATCCACAACAATACATTAAAAAAAAAAAAGGATGAAAAATAAAACAGTAACCTTTAAATTAAATAAGCATTTATTTCTAACTCGATATCATCCAATAACTGTACTGTGAAAGCCTTGACCTTTGGCATCTCTGTTATTTTTGATCTCTTGCCTTAAATTCTCATATCATAAAATGTGTGCTAGAACAATTATTATTATTTTTTTTTCTGAAATGCTTGACCAGTCTGCTTTGAAATGCACAGTGTAAGAAATAAGATTTTGATAATTTTTGCACAGCTGTCACCTCTGCTTATGGCCATTATGGTCAGTTGTTCCTAGGCTCATTTCAAAAACTTTGGAAACATATTTTATCTTTCTTTAATTGTGAGCTGAGTGCTCATATGTCTATCTATGTCTATCTACTGTTACATGGGAAATAGATCCGAATGATGAAAGAAACAAGCCCCTTAATGCATGACTGTTCTTTCTCATACTCACAGAAAGAACATGAGATAATTTCCTTGGATGCTACCCAACATATATCTCAATGTTTTTATTTTCAGATTTTTTATTTTTATTTATTTTTTAAATGCAGAAGGGAGTGATATATCCTACTATTTGTTAAGAATAATGCTGTGTGAGTATGTGTTGAATTTCCAGCTTTTTCTACTCAGAGGTGCAACTTCAGTCTCATAAAGATGAAATATCTTCATATGCAGTAATTATCTCAGGATTACACTAGAGGATCATAGATTTGATTTCCCCCAAATGTGGCTGGACTAAGTAAATCTAGCTTGTAATGCCAAGGACAAAAATGAAATCTACACAGAATCAATTTCATTATTACATATTTATTTAACAGTTTTGCTGACACAAAATTTTCTTTGCACAGTGAATTTGTTTTCTTCAGGTGCTCAGGCAAATCATCACCTACTAGATGTACGTGTTTTACAAATGGAGGCTGGAGGAAGACGAATAGAAGGAAAGCAAATTTCTATTTTATAGACATGGTTCGATTCATTTTTCATGTATGATTCAGTTACAAATTTGGCTCAGTTTCAGAGAGAAATAGCGCCTTTTAATTTTATTTTGCATGTTTTTCTAAAAGGAAGGAATGTAATCCATCTATAATGAATTAGCTTTCTGTTTTAGCTTATAGTTAGTATAGCTGAATACTCTGGAATGAGTGTCTTCCTTCTACTTTGGCTATAGAAATCTCAATTGTCCTTTTCTTCTCGATGGGAATTTTGTGCCATGTCTAAGGATGGTTACTCTTCCTATTCTTTTGCTTATCTTTTGCTTCTGTTGTTTGTGATTTGGCATCAGAAAAGCAAGTGTGTGTAATACATTCTTTAGGTGCAGTACAAATTGATGACTCACCTGCATCTAGACTGCACCCACAGTTCTTGCCCCAGAAGGCAAGGCAAAGGTTTGTTGCCTTAAACTTGAAGCAGATAGGAAATGCTAACACAAAGACAGTGTTCTGATCAAAGTTATCAGATACGTAGCTGAAGAAAATCAGCATATGTCCTAGAATATTCCACATAACAATTACTTGCATATTTACATGGTTGACCTTTGTTCTGTTGATGAGGTCTAGGGCCAATAAAAGTTGAGCCCAAAACCTGTCAGTAGAGAACTGTGTACAATTTCTGAATAACAATAAAAATTGATTTTGCATAATCACCTGAATAAGAAACTTGACCAAAATTGTTAAAATTCATGTACTGAGTTGTTTCATATTGAAAACTGCTGAGATATTTTCAATCAGATTTGTCTTTTTTTTTTTTTCAAAATCTGAAATGCACTGATTGTTTCTACAAAAGTTCATAAGCACATGAAAATGAGTGTTCAGACAGGCACAAAAGAGAGATGTATATTCACTTTAAAAAATTCACCAAGATGAGGCAAATGAACAGGTACTTACTAGTACAGGTAGAACAGGTAGCTTTCCCCTACTTTTCACAATCTGCTTCTATAGTTTCTTCTTATTCATTGTGGGCACAGGCTTGGAGTTATCTCTCACCTTTCTGTTTCAGGAAATATTGCTTCTGTTGTAGCTTAGAATAACTATTAGCATGTTATTTGCTAAATGGATACTTTATTTTGCAAATATAACTTTTTTCTTGTTTCAAATCTTCCTTACAGGGTTCGTAGATTTCTCTTGCTTTCTTTTTTCTCTTGTACCCTAGATGAAATATTTTGTCCCTGAATTGTGTCCCAATTCCTTTTAAGAGAAGAAAAGAGAAGGGAAGGGAAGGGAAGGGAAGGGAAGGGAAG
>NC_034413.1:42207726-42356729 GCF_002078875.1 Numida meleagris | reverse complement strand
AAGGAAAGGAAAGGAAAGGAAAGGAAAGGAAAGGAAAGGAAAGGAAAGGAAAGGAAAGGAAAGGAAAGGAAAGGAAAGAAAAGAAAAGAAAAGAAAAGAAAAGAAAAGAAAAGAAAAGAAAAGAAAAGAAAAGAAAAGAAAAGCAGGAAAGGAAAGTTTATGGTAAGCCCACCACATAATACGTTTTCAAAATCGCATTGAATCGCCCACCTCAAATGACTCAACGAGTAGGTAGCAGCCCAGTCATTTCAAGTGCCTGTTTTCCAAATCAGTGATAACTTACCACATTTCACTTTGGGCAGACTTTCTTCTCATAAAAGGTGTATTTTAGAGCCTGGAGACAAAAAGTAACATCAGTCTCAGAGTCTTGTATCAAAAGTGCTATTGCATTCCTATTGTTAAGCCCTGAATGGCAGTATAGACATAATAAACTTCACTCTCTCTCTCAAAAAGGTACCTGTTTGATGAGTTGAAGACCTGGAAATAAAAATAAACATCCTTGTGTATAGATACATACATATATCATAGTTTAAAATATGAAAATGTCAGAAGCTTATTGAAATTAGTTCAGTTGTATATTTTCCATACTAATGCATGTTAATACAGTCAAATACCCATTGTATTTTTTAGCATGTTTATTTTGGCTGGAAGGAATTGTTCCTCTAAGAAAAGAGTGGGAAATCTGGAACCTGGCAATAGTGCTTGTTTGCTATGGAGGGTTTGTAGTTGCAGGGGATGGTCTTCCCAGGCCTCTGAATGTATAAAAACACAGAGATATGATTCACACACTTCTCTTTCAAGGAAACTAGTCCACTCTAAGGGGTTGAATACAGAATGGAAAAATCTCCTCTCTACTGTGAGAAAATCTCTGCATGGAGGTCAGTGCACCTCCTCTATGAACCGGGAGCAGATTTCTGATTGTTTATAATAGATGAGATATTTATGTAGGAATCACTTCAAAAGGATGCTACATGAGGACTGCAGTCTTCTTACACTGCAATAACTTCTTTGTATTTCCTCACTGAAGTATTTCAGTGAGGAGTGTCAGCACAGCTGCTGGTTGTGTTCTCATCAGGTCCGGTTTTAGGCAGGACACAGTTTGGCTGTAAAATTACAGCTGAGTGTACATGTGAGTTCAATTGTTATCCCCTGGATGACAAGATCTCAGATAGGCGGATCAACAGCCCTCTCCCCACCTCAGCAGAGAGGCCAAAGGAGAGGAGCACATCTGTATGTACAGCCTGGTGCTAGGTACGTGTTGAGTGGCTTTGGGAGCATGGAGACAAGTCATATAGTGTCTTAAAGTGTTATTTTAAATGGTGCAGCTTAAAGTCTGGCAATAATATTTTATTTTTTTTTAACTATTGAAAGATTTATATTTGTGTGGATATCACAAGCTACTGAGTATGATTATTTCCATATGTGATCATTTCTAATAACTGAACACTCAATTCCTCAAGTTGCTAGCACTTGGTCCTAGGGTGGCTGTAATGACTGCTATGCATCCTTCCCTGGATATCTTAAATATGATCTCATTTTTCACTCATTTTCTAATGTTGTTTTGATGGGTCACTGTTAAGGCACCTTGACACGCCTAATGATGACAATGATTCACTTGTTAATTCTTTTACCAAATATTAATCATTTGTACAGGAATTCTTATATTCCAGGTGTCTATTTGAGGACATTTTTAGTTGTATTTTTTATTAGTTCAGTTAAAATGGTCTGTCATTTCTGACAATGAGGTAGACAAGGTCTCCACACTGAGATGTTATGAAAATATGGTGATCATTTCTTTGGGAATTTTAAAACTTTTAATGGGTTGGAACAATTTAATTTTTCAAAAGGTACACAGAAATCTTTTGTCAAATATATTGCTTTTAGTCATGTATTCAATCTCTCTCAAAAAAATAAAAATAATTTCAAATATATATAATTGGATTTCATGAACCTAAGGATCATGGCTCACGGAACCAAAGAGTTTAGGGAAACTGAAAGGCAGCTCAGAGGTCACTGTGGGTGAAAGACCCAGGGAAGGGAAGAAATTAGGCAGGCAGTGCAGAGGCATTCCTGCTGAGACCCTGAACCTGGGAGTATGCCTATATGTAAGCTGCATGGATGCCTTGTTCAGGCAGCAACAATTTCCCCTCTTTGGAGAATCTTAGTTATCTTAATTTTCATTTAACATGTGTTAAGTTCTTGAGACATACCTACTGCCCACAGATGTCAGTAGAAAGTCTTATCTAGTCAAGGCATGTACAGCAGGCATAAACAATTCTTCTGTTTTTATGTGCCCTAATAATAGTGTACTGTTGATGCAATATATGTTTTTGCAAATGTTAGCTGATGTCTTGAAAGCAGAAAAATGTCACAAAACTAGGGAAAGTAGAAATATATTTTACAAAGGCTGTTCAAAAGTAATGCCTCCTATTTTATTATGTTGGCCCACAGTGTAGGAGGTAGATGTTGGTGGTATGGCAGTAGAGGGTGAACCTTCCCACCAATATCCCATTACACTGTATTGCTGTGGGGCAGATGGCAGCAGAGAGACAGTCTGATAAAATAGCATCTGAGTGGAAGTGTGAGTGAAGCAAAAGTATGCCACTGAATTCATCCATGCAGAAAAAATGACTCTCATTGGTGCTTCCTGAATGTCTGTGGAGGCTAAACAGTGGATGTGAGTTGGTGAAAGTTGGACTGCATGGGCAACATTTTCCTAGCAACAGTGCCATCATATCAGCTGTGAAACAGTGAGTCACCTGCACTGGTGCAGATTTTTATGAGTATGGCATGCAGGCTCTTGTTCATCTCTGGTGAAAATGCAGAGCTAATGGTGGTGACTATGTTGAAAAAGATTGTTTTGTCACTGAAAATTTTCTCTATGCAATAGTATTCTTGGGCTCTTTGTGTCTGTTGCAATTTCCACGGAAATAAGTAGGAGGCATTACTTTCAGAGCTACTTACATAGTTTGCAGGCAATGTATGAACTTAGTAATGTTAATTAAAGAATAAGTATTAACAGATTTCAACATTCCTAGCATGCTTTGAGGATTGATTAATAAGGGTAATACAATGGAATAATTTTCAACATCATTACCTTGTCCCTTGAACCAGTCAAGCTTGAACCCTCAGGATTTGGCAACGCTGTAAAACAAACATTATCAAACACATCTGGCTTTCTGAAGGACAAAACTTTCATAATAATCAAAGTATTCAAATGTGCTGAACTGGAAAATGATACAAAGAAAAAGGAGTGATTTAAGAAGACCAGGATTAGAAGAACTGTTAGCAGGAATTAGCATAATTTTCTCCAGCTTGGAAAATGTAGGTAGAAACTAAAGTTAGGTCTGGATATATGATGGGAAGATTGCAGCTGATTGCAGCCAGCAAACTAGATACTAGTTCAAGTCAGCTACAGTTACTGATGAAGTTATTTACCAGATCTTTAAATTAATTACGTATGTAAGAATACAACATATATAGTATATATAAAAATCTGCAATATATACTAGAAAAATCATAGAATTGTTAAGGTTGGAAAAGACTGCTAAGACCATTTAGTTCAACCATCAGCCCATCACCACCATGCCCTCAGTGCCACATCTCTACATTTCTTGAACTACTCCGGGGATGGTGACTCCACAGCTTCCCTGGGCAGCTTTTGCCAGTGCTTCACCACTCTTTCTGAGAAGAATTTTTCCTTAAAGCTTTTATCTCTTGTCTTGTTAAAAATAGACATTCAGAGGGGGTTGCAAGGCAACTGAGAGGCAATCTACATGTTGTGATTCTGTACAATCATTTCGAGTACATCCCATAAGCGCCTTACTACATGCACTGCTGGAACAAAATTAGAGCAGCAATTTCTAGTAGTCTCCCCAAAGATATCAAAAGAAATCAAGTTCATGCTTTCTGGCAAATATGCTTGGTAAACCTTAAAACAGAGACTTGATGCAAGAATATTCCCTTAGAACTACAGAAGGTACGAAACCCAGGAGAACTTAGCCTTAAAAACAAGTGCTATCAAACTGATTGTGTGAAACCTGGGATGGAGCTGAGCTTCTCCATGGCCTTCCAGGACTGTTGTGATTCTACATATGCTCATGTGGAGATATATGTCTTTAATACTGAAAACTGAAGTGTGGTTCCCTTCAAGATCAGCCCAGCAGAATTTGTGGATTTGGACCTAAACTTTGGACTTGGTTTTGTTCTTTTTTAACTAATTCTCATTATGCAATGATTGTAACATTTAGTTATCTAACTCAGTATCAGCACTGTCCCTTTACATAATCATGAAGACATTACCTAAGAAGCTCAGTCTTATGTCATTATCATATGTTAGATGCTCTCACAACTGTATTATTCTCAAAGCAACAAAATAACAAGAAGAGCACAGCACAGCTTGGGCTCATGCAGATTGAAAGAATATGAACTGTCCATGGGAAGGACATGACATTGACTTTATTATAGACAGATTCTTGACAGCTCTTCTGATGCTACCATTTTGCTTTTTTACAAGACAGGAAGACAGGGATCACCCTGGCACTACTAAAGCAAGGCTGGTTGGTTGGTTGGTTGGTTGGTTGGTTGGTTGATTATTGTATGTGCAGGTGTTTAGGCTTGATAGACGGACTGCAGACGAAAAAGAGTCAAGTGGTTCCTGAGAGATGCCTAATCGTTATAAAGGCTGAAAGATCTCAATCCAAAAACTGTGAACTGCAGAAAATTAGTTGACTCTTGTAGTGCAGGTAATTAGAAAGATCTGCTCTGAGTTGGAAAGAATTCTTTGATTTAGGAGGGGTATCTTTTGAAAGACTGGAAAATGTATAGATATGTTTCATGTCAGGGCTTACGTCTGAGTAAGGAGAAATGAAGACTTGAAAAAAATCTGGGCTTTTATTTTTCTGTTTTTCTTTTTCTCTGTATCTTTTTTCTTTTTTTTTAATGTGTCCTAAGCTGAGCTCAGTATTTGAAGGTCAGGTTTCACTAGCTCATAGGGCAGCGTTTTAATTTTTTATATGAAATGTGAATTCTTTCAACCTGGATAGGATTTTCTCACCTCTGTCAAATATGCTGCATTCTTCTGCATTGCTCTTACTTCTTCTGTGGTTTCCTGAAGAGTGTAATTCAACAGAAAATATAAAAACATAATATCTTAGTGTTTTATCACCATTAGAAAGAAGAAGCTTGAAAAATAAGTTGGCAAGTGGATAAAGAATACCAGAAAAAAAAAGGATTTTCAAACTGACATAATAAATAAATGTTATTATAAACATAAAAGAGGAAAATTGAGATATTCTAATAGTATTCTAGTTTCAATTTCTTACATGAAAATTATGTTAAAGAAACAGCTGGAGTTCTTCCCTGCTTTCCCAAACTCCCGTCTTTACACATTTAACATTTAAATAGTTGCAAGCTAATTGTCACCCAGAATGAGGCTTTGCTTTAAGCTGAGGGAGACAGTAGAGAACTAATACCCTTCTTTCAGAGACTTTATCACCCTCAGTACAGCATATCTTTTCTCTGAAAATGTCAGAACGCTTAGTTTTTCAGTGTAGTTATCTCACAATTTAGGAACTTGACTCTGGCCAAACTGTTCTGGGATGTGTTCAAAATCAGCCTCCAGGCTCTTAGAGTGAAAGGTCAATTGTCCTGCATATGGCATTGGCCCAAGTATTACAGCAATTAAAATTTACAAAGGATGTTTTCTTTTTTTAACCATAGGAAAAGTTCAGCTGTCATAAATTTTACATGATATGCTGTCAATTACTATATGATATAACATTTTAAAATGTTTTCTGTGGTAATTTAATATTTCTGTGATTGATCTGTCTGCCATTGGACACATGTAAATTGTGCATGTCCTGCCTGCTCCCTCTGCACCTACATATGCACTAATGTATTTGGATAGTGTATGCTCAGGTGTGTACATGATTTGTGTAGATTTAGTGGATTCATCTTCTGAAACAGGTTTCCTGCCACCTTAGCTGTATTAAAGCTGACCTGCCTGTGCATCATAAAGTTCTCTTGTTTCAGATAATCACAACAGGCTTATTACACCTCCCATTGTAGAAACTGCGTCTGGGACTTGGCCAGGTTATCCTAAAAGTCACCCATCCTTGACAATTAAAATGGGTGGCACAGCGATGACAGCATGGATTAAAATGAAATGGCCCTTGAGGTGTCACCCAACAGTCTGCTAACTGGTGGTCTCGAGAACAGGAAGGCTGGAAAACAGCCTGGCGTCTCTCCTAAGCTGTTTTAATGCCGCTGATTTATAGATCTGTTATTTTGTTTAGAGGATGAGAAAGAATAGCAAAGTAAACATGATGGAGAGGGCATCCACTTAAGGCTAAGGTCAATTACTCAAGGGAATAAATGTGCGTAATTGTACACCTGATAACTAACAGCATAAATAGACTGTTGATCTATGTCATGAGTTTTAAACTGCAAGCCTTTTATCCAAACAATTATAATAATAGGAGGTTGATTATTTGTATTTGTTTCAAGTACTCGTGATGATAGTCTTTGCAAAGATACAGGAGAAAAACAGACGAGTGTTCTGTTTGGCAGATATCTTTTCTCATTAGATGATAACTGGCATTGTGGATAAACCTTTTATAGGTTAGGGCAGACAAACACTTTAATTATGTTCAGGAAGATTTTAATTCCCAGATGCCTAGATCAGAGAATCTTCTGGCATCTCAAGTTGTTGAATAAAAAGCACCTATCTGTCTTGATAGTTCAGTGACTTTTCATTAGCTGTGACGTTTTGCTGTTCTTCTCTGTTCTTAGCATAACTAAAGTAATTAAAAGGTGATTTTTGAAGTTCTGTGTTGGAACTTGGCTGGATTTGAAGTTAGCAGAGCTGCAGAGGCTGATGTCTGTCAGGGGAATCAGAGGCTAATTCTCATGTTCCAGGCCAAATTTGTCACAATACTAAACTGGCACCTGGCAAGGAAGTGTGTATGAAACAGAGGTGTGTCACTGAATTCTTCCATGCAGAAATAATGGTACCCACTGAAATTCATAAACACTTGCTGAATGTTTATGGAGACCAATCAGTGGATGTGAGCACAGCAAAATGGTGGGTGGTGCATTTCAGCAGTGGTGACAGTGACAATGAGTCACCTCCACTGGTGCCGATTTTTATGAGCAGGCTCTTGTTCACTGCTAGTGAAAATGCAGATCTAGTGGTGGTGACTGTGCTGAGAAATAGTGTTCTGTAGCTGAGAATTTTCTCTTTCAAACAGTGTTATTGTGCTCTTTGAATCTGTTGTAGTTTCCCTGTAGATAACTGGAGGTATTACTTTCAGAGAGACCTTTGTATATGGTAGACAAAGGTGTTGAGATATCTTGCTAGTTTTGTTTGCTAGTAATCACACTTCAGTTGAATCTTAGCTAAATTGGTTTTCTGCTTTTGTTTCATTGCAAGTTTCAATTATCCTTTGCAGATAAATATATATATACATTTCACTATTCTCTAATTTTCCTGTTATGTCATTGACAAATCTGACTGAATTTTGTGCACTGTTTCCTGCTAACTCCTCTTTTCTGATTTTGGTTAATGCGAGGTGTAATTCTGAGCTGAGTACATTACAGCCTCAGCCTAGGTTTTTGTCTTCTGCTCCAGAGCTGAGGAACATTACAGCAGTTATTACCTAAGTCCATAACACAATAACAAAATCTAGTTAAGCTTCATAACATGGTTCAGCTTTGTCAAAAACTGCAGTGACGTCACTGAACTTACCTTATCTAGACTTCTTGAGAAACCATAATTGAAACGAGTGCTTCTGTATTTCTGTACTCAGTATTTTTTTGTCAGTTAAAAGGGTAATAATTCAGCCTTCCTCAGTAAGAGAGGTGTTGTGATATGGGAGTTATTCCATATGGGAGTTATGGAGACCTTTTAAAGTGTCTACAGTATCATGCATGAGGCCTTGCTCAAAACACATTTACACTGGAACTGTTAAATGAGTGAGTGGTTTGAATGTACTGCTTTGGGAATTGCAACATTATTGTTGGTAAAACATATTCCTGGAACAGATTTTTCAATGGGCCCTAACTTGATATTACCTGTTATAAGCTTTATAAGATTTAGCCATGTATTTGTCTGTGAGAGCAAAACAGAGAAATAGGTGACTAAATAATGACACTTTAACCTGTTCTTGATTCAAGTACAAAATTATGCCTTTGAAAACATAAGCCATGTTGAGACCTATTTATGCACTTTGAAAATCAGGAGCCTTTTATACCCCATCATTAAACATATGTTTTATAAGTTCAGCTGATATGTATTCTAATGCAAGAAAGAGATTGATTTCTGAAGAGACTGTGGATATTACCTTAATAGCAGATTAGCACATTAATTCATGTTAAAAGACGACCCCTTGCTTCAGCAAATTGTGTGCAGCTGTAGAGATAAGGTACATCATCAGGGAACTTCTTTAACTTAATGTGGCATGAACTGCTTCCTCTTCTGTTTTGCCAGTGGTATCTTACCTCCCTTGCTGTCCCTTCTTCAGTAAAGTGCTGGATTTCATCAAGTGACCAAGGAGTGAGGATGACTCTGGAATGGTAGTAGACAAAGGGGGAGCATAAGCAGCTTTATCACACATTCAGGCATTCACTCCTTAAGGGAAGGGAATTATCTGTGCACTACTACTTTCTTCTATATGATTCTTGACATAATGGTAAAAAGCCTTGTCATTTCCCAGTTTCAGAAGTACTGCTAAATAAAACTTTACACTCACTTCTGGCCTTTCAGCCACAAAAGTGGTTTTGGCAATGCCCATCATGTTTCTCCCTCTCCCTACTCATCCTTCACAGAGAGCATGGTAGGTGCCGGGGCACAACTCAAGGCCCGTGGCTGCAGGTGGATGTGGGTCAGACAGGTAAACTACAGTAGTGCAAGCTAACAGGGTGATAGGTCTGCCTGCTAAAATTCCAACTCAGAACACAAAGAGATAAGGAAGGGTTGCACTTTACAGCCAGTGAATCGAACAGTGCTTGGCTAATGTTTTGTTAGCTGCTGGAGATGGAAAACATCTTTGTTATTCCTCCTGAGAGTGTTTCCTGGGACACGTGAGTCACCTTCTCCTAGCTAATTGAATCCTAAGCCCATGCTCACCCTGCT
The DNA here is from genome assembly GCF_002078875.1 of Numida meleagris. Classification (NCBI taxonomy): domain Eukaryota; kingdom Metazoa; phylum Chordata; class Aves; order Galliformes; family Numididae; genus Numida; species Numida meleagris. The sequence goes on along the minus strand of NC_034413.1, from coordinate 42,347,596 downwards.
GAAAGAGTGTTTTGGAAAAAGCAAGGAGCATGAAGTCTCCAGAGAGCTAAATCAAGGAAAGGGGCTTTGCTATGTAATTCACAGACACTAGAGATCTGTTTAAAGGGAGGCTAAGCATTCACAATGAGTGAGAGAACAGAGGGAAAGCTAGGGCTGTGTTGCCTGAATTTTATACCCAAGCAACGCACTTTTAATGTTAAAACAGTGGACGGATGAATAGGATGAGATGCACAAAAGTGTTGCCTAACATTCTTGTAGATCACCTTAGAGCAAGAATTTCCCTTCTGTAATCAAAGTCAATGTTGACTTGGGAAATTCTTCACATTCCTAGTTTTGCCACTGTATTCTTCAACAAAAATAAAATCTTGTCTTTTGGACAAGGCTTTGAGGTGAAATCAATTAAGCCAGTTTATTTAAGATCAGTGAGAATTCTAGAGCTAATCTCAGTGTCTGATTTTAGGAACAATTCTTCTTTTCTACCCTCTCCAGTGTTTTACATTACGAAATGATTGGATAAAATTCTCTGACTGTGCACACAACATTTGGAATAGTATTATCAATTATTATATCATTATTGAAACCAGTAGGCCATGAATAAAACAGAGATATGCTACATTCTGCTTTGAAATCAGAAGGTCTTCTTGGTAGTGAAAAAGATGGGTTTTAAAGATCCTCATTTTCAAATTAGTATTCTTGGCAGTATAAATAAAAATACTTAGACCTTTATCTTAAAACAGGTATAATTCAGTTATAGTTTCAGAGATATGATTTCATGTCATTCTGAGTTGCCAGGACTATCTCACAATTAATAATGAATGCAAAACTATCAGCACAGAAGAATGGATTGAAAGCAAAAAACATGAGCAGAAATTCAGTTTTTTTCAGAAAGAAAAAAAATTATTGACATTTTCTTTGGGAAGGAAGAAATTATTCACATTGTAATGTACTTTCAAGGTAGAGTTGTTCATTACTTGTCTCATACAAGCTAAGCACTTCTGGCTTTTCTGAGTGCATTAGGAAGCAGAAGTATAGAAATGTAGATCTACTGTGAAAATCTGCGGATAATTTTGCCCTTAGCTCGGTGTGCTGAACCATTCTTCAAGTGAAGTCCACACTTAAAATCTCTTATTTATGCAGTTAATACAGTTCAATGCTGTTATGTGATGCTGTTGACCTGAGCGGAGCCAGCGGTTGTAACTAAGCTGAGAGAATGTGTATAAATACACAGAGTTGTAGGAAGCATGCCTTAAGCCTGTGCCCTAACAAATTCTATGAATTTTCAGTGCACTAAATGTAGTAAAATTTTTTGTTTAGAGGCCAAGGCAAAGCATTGGAATCTAAAGCTGTTGATATCCTTTGTTTGAAATAAGAGAGCACAGACAAAACAGACAAGTAGTGTTTTAACAGAAATACACACAAGAGCAGTCACATACAGTCAGAGTCACCAGGGTTTTTACTTATCGCACACTATGGCATCACCTTTCCTTACTGAGGCACTTGCTAGTCTCAGCATGTAAATGCAATCATTGCTCCATAAGTGCTCTCTGCTTTTCACACAGTGAGGCTCTTTTACAAGATTAGGTCATGTGAAGAGATGCAGTTTCTCACCTCTCCTCCTCATTCTTTTTAATATGTAACATGATGGTACTTTCCTCCTTTGTAGAATAATATTAAACCCATGAATGAAAGTTTTGGGAATATCCTTCCTGCCTTTTCATCACTCTGCTTTTCCATTCTTGCCATGATGTGGGTTATGTTCACAGCTGTCTTGAAATCTCAGCCTTGTTTTACAGATCTGTTCCTCATATGGGCAGGTACAGAGGCTGCTCTGAAAGTAATGCTTCCTGTATTATTCTATTGGCCCATGATGTCAGAGGCAGATGTTGGTGGTATGGCAGCAGAGGTGCAGGCTGACAAAACGGCCTCTGATGTGCAAGTGCAGATGAAGTAAAGGTGTGTCATTAAGTTCCTCCATGCAGAAAAAATGGCACCTAGTGACATTCATCAACACTTGTTGAACATTCATGGAGACCAAACAGTGGATGTGAGCATGGTGAGGTAGTGAGTGGTGCATTTTAACAGTGGCAACAACTACATTGGATCGCCTCTACTGGTGCAGATTTTTACAAGCGCAGCATGTAGGCTCTTGTTCATCACTAGTGAAAAATGCAGAGCTAATATGAGTATGTTAAAAAATAGTGTGTGTTGTAGCTGAGAATTCTCTCCATCAACTAGTGATATTGTGCTCTTCGTATCTTGTAATAAATAGGAAATAAATAGGAAGCACTACTTTGGAGTAACTCATGTACGAGATACTCAGGTCTCCTCTCATTTTTAAGATGGTTTAAAAGGTAGAAACAACTGAACTCAGTCTGTAGTTGGATTCCAGAACAAGAAATAAGCATCCTAATTTTACAGCCAAACTCTTTGCTTCACTTTGATCAATTTGTGCCCTTTATTCCCCCATGCAATCACGATTAGAAGTAATAGAAGCCACACAAAGTTGATCTTCTCAACAGTTCTTCAGTTCCTCACTTGTGCTAAATCTCCATTTCATTATGTACAGACTTTTCTGGCAATAAAATTTTGAACATCTATAGCTGTTCTTTTCATTTTTCTCCACTAATTATCAATAGTTTGTTAGTGAAATGTCTTTTTTTAAAGTGCATAGTATGGCAACGTATTTCTACTTGTGAGGACCAAAAAGTGCTTGCATCCAGCAGAACAGCAGACATACTGGAAGTGCATCAACAAGAACAGGAAGAAGAGAGTTGTAACTGGGCTCTTGACAATTGCAGAAGTTTCTGTTTACACTGTTAATATATTCAGAAAAAAAGTCTAACTGTAATTCACTAAAGGTGGGGAAGAGGTGAGATAAGGAAGAAACACAAAGGCAAAGACAAGGGAGGACTCTTTGCGTATGGTTTTGCCTTTTGCAAATGCTCAGAAAAGTCCTGACAGTATCTGCATTTCTGTTTGTACTCATTTACCTTTCATTTTCTGTCACTTGCAATCAGCTAGGTGATGTTCTGGTCATAAAAAGCTATGCTACTTTACATCTGCTGGGGATCTGTCTCTTGAGCAGCAAAGTCATTCAGTAAAGTGAAGAATACATGAAGATAATATGCAGTTCTTATGAGTGCATCTTTTCAGTTTCATTCTTAGCATCCTGTCCTTTTAAATTCCTTACTTCTGTGTTCATGTTCATTTGACTTCCTCTGTAAGGAGCCAAGATCACATGCTATAAGCAAAAGCAACTTGAGACTGTCTGTGTGGTTGATTTCAGCTTACTCAGGCAATAAATAGGGTACTACAGGCTGTAAATCACACATAGGAAAAGCTCTGGTGAGAGCTGTGACCGCAACATTGTGTTCACTTCTCTCATTTAAATCTACTGTATAAGATATTTCTAGAAAAACTGGTGTTAAAAAAGCAACACCTCCAGTAACAAAAGGAAACGGGTTGGTGGGCATATGCCCAGCTAACTTCCATATCATAAACAGAATAATTATAATTCATTACTTGCTAAATAGAAGGAAAGTTAAGCTTACCGTAATACCTTTCATCTCTCTGAGTGTGTGGTGTATAATGGATTCCATGCTGAATGGAGCCTGAGAGATACCCCAGGAAGCAGAGAAGTAGCTTGGAAAACAATGGTGAAATCATTCTGTAACCAAGGGGGAGTTTAGATTTTTTTTCCACCAGTATAATTGCATGTTACAGTAATACATACTATTCTACAATAAGGCATAAATTCAACTCACTTTATTTTAAATACTGTTTTTACAATTCTCCTCTGCTATTTTCTAATTATTTCAGGTGAGACTACTACAAAAAATGCAAGAGAAGCTCTTGGAAAAAGGTAAATAATTCATTCTAGCCTAGCATGAATAACTAAGCTACCAATGACTGTAAACTGAGAATAAGGATTTGAGAGAGATGTTTTTTATCTATTTGAGGTCAGTAAATAGAAAACTTATGGGATATTTCTGTTGTATTGTTATGCGGACTTGTCTGGTATCAGGAATAAGACTTACTGTGTTTAAATAGGTGGAAATCTTGGTGATACTGTATTGCCTCCTGAATTATTTTCACACTTGACCACAAAAGACCGGAAGGGACACTGCAACAATATTGCAGTTCCGTCCAAAATGTCCTATTTCCTCTGGAGGTCCCAACTATCAAGGGGACCTGTGTGCTTGGAGAGCTACCGGGCAGCAGGCTGAGTTGGGTATTTGAGGCTATGAAAAGCTGCAAACCTGCACATTGCTCACAGAATGACTCAAAGGTTCAGACACACACTATTTACACCTTGTCCACTCAGTAAACTCTAGGCGATTCTTCTTGCACTTCCTATTCAGAAATAAATAAAGAAATAAAATAGAAATGCATATGGCAGCAGAGACCCTCTTCTTCCCACTGCCAAGAGAAAGCAGAAAAACTCCCCTTCCATATTCTCTCAATACAAACTCTGTACTGAGCTCTGATATTGAAATCCACTTCCATATTCTCTCATTCTGAATGCCACTTCTGTATTTTTGCACTTGTTTAAAACAAAATTTCACATTATCTGAAATAACTGTTTTGGGGTTTTCCTCAAACAGAAATGAGTGTTCCCTTTTATGTGGGTACTTTTGGAGCTATGTAGGGTTTTGTTCTTGGTGGTTTTGTTTCTGTTTGTTTGCTTAAAAGTTTTAAGTAACTTTTATTGAAAATAATAAAATTATTAATAATACGTTAAGAAGAATACACAAACCAAGCAAAAAGGACATTTCCATGAAAAAAGGACATTTCCATTTCCATACAATTCTTTGGAACTCCAGTCCATTTTTTAAGAAGCCAGCAAAGTAGTACAGAAGTCGTAGGCTTTCACAGTTACATTTGACCTAAACGTGGGTCCTAAGGGTCACTCTTTTTCTTTTGCTACAGAAGGCTTTCTCTGCAAGTTTGTCTGCTGAAAGCATTACTGCCTGATCAGCCCCACAGCCTGGTCTATCCTTTTCATCTCCCACAGTCCTGGGTATAAAACTCCTTATCTGCTCTAATTTGAGCCCCAGGCCTATTTCTGTTTCTCATAAGCCATCTCCCTCTGCTGCAGACCTCCCTCCAGGCAGTATCATTACCATTCAGACACCTTTTTCTTCTCCTGGACTTTTTCTTATTAGCTCCATGTAGTTTGGCACCTTTACACTGCTCTGCCCTCTCCTGTTGGATGGCGCCATGTCAGTGCTTTCTCTTTACCTTCATTCACTCTAACTAGTGACAGGACGAGGGGAAGTGGCGTCATGCTGTGCCAAGGGAGATTTAGGCTGGACATTAGGAAATACCAATTTTTTGAAAGAGTGGTCAGGCGCTGGAATGGCCTCCCAGGGAAGTGGTGGAGTCACCATCCCTGGAGGTGTTTAAGAAATGTTTAGACGTTGTGTTGAGAGACATGGTTTAGTGCGGTTATATTGGTGGTAAGTGGATGGTTAGACTGGATGATCTTGTAGGTCTTTTCCAACCTAGCTTACTCTGTGATTCTATGATTCATCCTCGGCCACTTCATTGCTGCATTTGACTGGCTAAGGGTTCAAGAAATTACATCTTTAAATCTTTTCTGTTCCAGATAGTCCCATCAGTTTTTTAGGCAAGCGTTTTCCAGAATTATACAAAGTTCATAATATATAAATAAGGAATAATAAATAAAGGATAAAAGCCATGTCATTAAACAACCAGATGATTCATTTTAACAACAGTTATTGTCACTATTAAGGAATTACTGTGATAAGGCAATTGCATAAGCATTTAATGTTAGCCATGTGTCAGTGGCTGATTGTCTGGGCTTAAGAAGTTTTCTGCCTTCAGAAGGGTTAAGTGGAAACAGATAGTTTTTATACCAGTGGAGCTGAGATAAACAGAGATTCTTCTGAGAAACATTCAATTATTCCAGAGAGTAGTTAGTAAAGAGATTAACTTTTGAACAACGTAATCAAACTAAAAAAATGCCAAATTTATCATAAATGACAAAAAAGCCCTTCATCTGCACAAAATCATGAGAACCCTTTGAAAGTCCAAATTTATTATAGGAGAGTTAAACCCTACAGGCAAAGTTAGGTCACTTATGAGAACAATTTATTTTTCATTAGCGTAAACCTGCCTGACCTGTTCATCTGTTTGTGTCCTATAAAATACCCTGTTAGAACATGTAGATGCAGTATTAGCAGAGGAAATTATATTGTCTCTTTGAACCTAAGAATTATTGGTGCAAATCAATGAAAATGGTCATATTCCCCAGAATACTGCTGGCTGTCTGGAATGAGCTTTCAGGAAATGAAAAAGACATAAAATACTACAAAAGATAATTCAAAATGGAAAATTTTACTCTGAAGTAGCCAGGAATGCTTTGAAAATATTGTATTACTTTGGTATTATGAGGAATGAGTACTGGAACGCTCTTAAAGAGACTATAAGAGAACCAAAGTGATCTAAAAGCAATAGCAGTAACTTTGACTTCCTTACAAAATTTCTGAGTAGAGCTCATCTGTCTGCATCTTACGGCTCACGTGAAAGCAAGTCTCTGTAAATATCTGTTCCAGTCAGTGACATCAATCTGTTTGTTTTCTTGTCTAGGGCAGATTAAGGTGGTCACTTTGTATTTAAAAGTACCCCTTACTCATATACACAGTTTTGGGTTATTAAAAAGCAACATTACTTTTCTTACAAATGAAAATAGGGTTTTTTTCAGAGGAAGTTCTTGCAGATATCACCCTAAGATGTTGTAAACTCTTGCTGTTCTATTTTTGTGAATGGGAGTATGTCTATTGTAACAGCTAAGGATTTGTCCGTAATGCATGAACTAACTGTTGGATACTAGCCGGGTAAGCACCATGTACTTTTTTGTTTATTGCATGTAGAAAATATTCTGAAAATATTTAATTGCAGAAAATGCTGGAAGGATGCTCTAAAGCCAGCGAAATTTCTAATGCGTTATGCAGATATATTTCTAGCACACGTTTCTAGTGTCAGTAAGAACTGCTAAGGAGAGACATATTCTAAACCAGAAATGTTTTCATGGAAACTCGTAGTAATTCTAATGATGGAAAACACACATTTTTTAGCTTACTTGTTTAATAAATATTTGGTTTCTAATAAATCTCAAAACATTTAGACTGTGAGATCAAGCATCCAAAGGCATTACAGCAAAGTCAGGACTCCACTAATATTTATTGTGAGACCTTAAAAATGCTATGGTAACATCTAATTTTGGTGCTGCTATCATCTTCCTTGGGGGCAGAGTGAGCAGCTCCCTAGGGATGCTTTCCCTCTAGTGTCTTCCCAGATGTGAGTCCATTCTTCTCTACCTTTCAAACTCAAAGGTGGTAAGATTTTTCTTCTCTCTTCTCTGTGTCGACCATTTTATCAAAAACCTTTTCCCATTGAAGGTATTTAGTTTGCTTTGGCCAGGGATCTGTTCTGTTTCATGTATGTGAAGGCTCAGCACCTGCTCCCTCGTCTCCTGGGCTCACCGTCACCGGAGGCAGTAGACATAAAGCGTGAGGGCTGCTTTGTGAAGAGGGAGGGGCAGTTTCAGAAGCATATAGGGGAAAAAAGTCTCAGAAGATAAAAAGCTAGCGTGGTCAGATTTTCTGGATTTTTTAATGTTGATCAAGATCCACATTGTATAAAATAATAAAATAGGCAGCCTATTCTTGACGTATTTCTTCTCTAAGACTGAAATGGTACAGCATGAAGGAAGGCTATCAGCATGAATAATAGGTACCTAAAAAACTCAGGGCAATTTGTGGTATCTTCAAAGTAGCACTCCCTTCTAGGCAATATAAAGTTCAGGCTGGAAGTTAAAAGATTCAAGTTCATCCAATAATATTTTTTTTAGAGGAAGTTCCACTAGCAGCATTCATCCCACCCATAATTCTTCAGGAACACTGGGAAGTGAAAAATCCTGAGTGGTACATGTGATCCTGTAAACTTGAAACTAAGAGCTTTCCTCCAAGCTTGTAGTGTCAGATTAAAAGAACTTCCTTTCCCAAAAGCAAATGCAAAGTTGCTAAAGAGATGTTGAGAACAGTTTTATTACCCTTCTGCTTTGGGATACTATCCCCATTTACAACCTTATTGCTGTGTGCGAAGACATGGTATAGGCTAAGTACCTCAAAAACAGATGAAAGGTTTTTATTTTACCTCTGTGCTCCAGTGCAACTCCACTGATACTATGGAGTTATTTATTACTAAAACTGTGTGAATCACATTCTTACTCCTGACTTTTCACAAAGAAATATGAGACACGGTGAGGTTGGGAGGTGGAAGAAAAGGAGAACAGTCAGTGCATGTGGTCCACAGAATAGTACTCCCACGTACTGCCACATCAATTTGTGCCTTGTCAGGTCACAAGGGAGGAACTGCACTTCTGGAAGTAAAGTAAACGTTTGTCTCTTAATTAATAGTTTCTACTATTAAGAATTTCACATACTTGGAAAGCACAGATGCTTCAGGTAGAAGTTACATATCTTCTTATGCAATGCATTTCTGCTTATTTTGTTCCATCAGATGTTTTCAAAAGCTTTAGGTTACGATTTTGAATTTCCAGACATTTCTGCCAGCACTAAAACGCTATTCACCAACTTTACAAGAACTCCTCTGCAGTCTCTTTGTAGGAGAACTGTGTGCTACTTCATTCAAACTTAATGAGTTGAATAACTTGGCATCTAATTGGACATTAGATCACTGCTTGTCTTGTTAATGCAGTGTTAAAACTGAAGGTGACCAGATATAATCGCAGTAAAGACTATTTTAGTACTTAGTATGCTACGTGAGATCATATTTTATTTCCTATTAAATAGACTTCACTTAGTGACACAAAATCCCAAGTATTTCTTTGCGCAGGTACCTGTTGAGCACTCCCCATGCTAATTTGTGATACAACATTAAATGATAATGAACCTAGAGTACTTAAAGTGCCAGAATACCCCTGGAAAAGGCTTCCAGAAGATAAAACTACAGTTTCGTTTTTTTTATTTTCTCTAAATTTCCAATCTATTAGACTGGTACAAGTTGGGCTTCCTTCCATCTTACCATTCTGGGAATGAAATAGGTTGGCTGAATTATCTGTAGTTATTACAGAGAGCTTTCTGTCACATTAATAAGCTTTGGGGTATGCAAGGATCTCAAAAAGATATCCCAAAGAAAATATGAGAAGTAGTGAGGAAGAAGGGCCAAACCATGATCCTGAATGGCAATGTGCAGTGCAGAGGAATGAGAGGTGAATTCAAAAGCATTTCCAGTTTTTATGGAGAGGGAATAATGTGGAACTGTTCAAGGCCTTTATTCTGCAGTACCCAATCATGTGTCTATTTTGAGCGTGTGACTTCTTATCCAAAACTCAAATGTAAAACATCCCTTTGGGTCTTGCATCAGGTGTAGGTCCTACTTAAAAATTTTGGTTGTACCCTAGGGCTTAAAAAACTTCCTTTTTGTTTGCCAGTTCCCAGACCACTGACAGTACCTTTGGGGTTTTTTTGGAACTCTCACAAAACTGTGTGCCCTTGTGCTGTGCAGTCCATGCAATGCAATTTAAGAGGAAATATAAGGGAAAGAGACATGACTTGAACTGTGCCTGAAAGACTGATCCAGATTTGATTGACACCTTATCTTTTAAAGCTTTATAATCTGTTGGACAGAATATTGTAGGTGCTCATATGGCTTGAGAGTTAGATTTTGTGCCATACCATTTTATAGCTACAGTGCAGTGATTTATTCATGGGAGGAAGCTATAAAATATTAACTATTTCAAGGAAAAAAAGGTTTATATAAGTAAGGCAAGCATTTGGAACAGCAAGGCTGACTAGTAAACACCTAACCACATACTTTGTCCTTAATCTTGGTTAAGTACTACACCATATTTGTGTCACGGAAAAAAATCTGAAATACTTTCTCACACTGCCAGTGATTTCTGTGCTTTATGAACTGTACCACAGGTAATATGTATAATTTGAAATGTTTGTGAAGCCTTAAGATTTAGGCTACCTATATCTAGTGGTACTAAAAGTGAAATGTGATCAAGATGGGACCATTCCTTTTGCCTTTAGACAGTAAGAATTCGGTCAGATACAGTCTGCCTGAAATAAATAAAAAAACCACTGGGGCATAGTCGTCAGAGTTACATTTTTCACAGTTTTTCTTCATTCCTCTAATATTCCATACATATTTTAAGGTGCTTGTCACTTCCAGCATCACAGAAAGTTATTATGCAGATATTTGATCTGCCCCAAAAGGAATTCAGCATTTCAAGAAAGCCATTAAATTATGCAGTATCTTAGTCTATGACCATCTATTCTTATCTCTGTTACAGTTTCTGCCTATCTTCTATTTATGCTCCCATTTCACTGCTTTCTTACCACCCACTGCTTATTTGTATCTTAGTTAAAATTCAGTAGGAAGATCTCTGGGAGAAGTATCAGGTCTTCTCCTCCATTGATACAATTCTGTGGTCTCTGAGAACGGAAATGAAAATAAGTTTGAATAAGAAAAGTACTGACAATTTTGTACGTGCCATATCATATTCCTGTTAAATATTTTACTTCAAGATTGGGATGGAAAAAAATATTTTCTCTCCAAACCTATTTGGAACATGTAGAAAAAGAATGTTTGATCTTAAGATTTTCTAGTTCATGCAGCAGATTTTCAAATGGAATACACTTGTCTCCTAAAACATCCAATAGACTTAAAAAATAGACTGCTTAATTCACTTCCATAAATCATTTTTTCTCAGTCTGACTTGAATGTAAGCTTTCCTCATCTCCCCAGACTTATGTATGTGCTTGGTAGGTCTCCTTCTACCTCTACTTCCAGCTCAGACATTCCACTTGGGACTTGAAATAACTTTTGTGAAAGTGTTGCTATCCCCTCCCGTGGCTGTCCATCCTCCCGACCCGAGGCTGTCCGTGCTCGCTCGGACGGAGTCTCTCAGTCACCGATGTGGTGGAAGCAGATCTTGTTTATTCCCCGGGACGCTCCCGGTATTATACCCGTACAACCGACCGCATCTGCGACACGATCTGGTTTCGTAACTTCTGTCCAGTCACGGCCTCGATCATGCGCTGTGCGTGAGGCTCCACATCCAATCACAGTCTCGGTCACGCACCGTGCACGAGGCTCTCTGTCATGGGCTGCCCGCCCTCCTTCTGGTCGGTTCTTCTGTCTTCTAAATCCTTCTTTGACTGCACGGGTACTCTCCCAGCTTTTGGAGCTTCCGGGTTCATTCAGTCACATGCGCAGGCGCAATAGCTATTCTTGCGTAACGGCATCGAGTCTATCACTTAATAAGCAGCCGTTGAGATCCACATGAAAGCTTTTGTTAATCCTATCATTTTAGTAACCAGAAATTAGCTATCCAAAAATGAAGATTTCTGGCAACTTTTCACCCAGCTCCACAGATGATAATGTCAGTAAAAAAAAACCATGGTGTTTGTAATGGCGTATGTTATCAAGTGTTTAATCTAGCTCATTATGAGGATCACAGAAAGTCAGAACTTTTTGTCATGTGCTGAAACATTTTTAATTGGCATGTAATGGAGTTGTGCAATTACCAGGAATCCTAGTTTTGGATAAACTAGATATACAATAGGAATGGGGTCTCCTGAACTTGGATACTACTGTTCTCCTTGATCAATTGAAAAATGTGGGGAGACTGTGAAGAGTGTTTTATTCCAGTGTACGTGTAAGATGTATGCAGAAATCTCTGTGATTTCTTTGTCAAGGATAAGGTCCAAGAGGAGAATTCTGGGTTCCGTTTGAAGATTTAGAAGCTTATTATTTTCAATCTCAATGTTTTTAATTCAATTTGTTACCTTCCCAGGGAAGATCAAGTACTCATATATTGAACAAATGGCAGAATTGTGAACTGCATCAAACCTTACAGGGTGGCAGTTCTTCCAGAACTACCTGTACCCCGTGTGGGCAGGCAGCGTGCATGGCTGCAGCGGGGGCAGGTGGAGGAGCAGGGCAGGAGAAGTCCCAAAGTGCACAGCTGCTCCCAGCTCCTGCCCTTGTCTGTAGTCTCTCAGAGGGTGCACATTCAGTGAACCCTTGCTTGGCAGGAACAGCTGGTGCAGCTGGCATCTCTAGCTCCTCAACCTAGAGAAACAAGCAGTTTTCTCATCCCCAACACGACCAGTAGGCTAATTTAGGATATTAGAAAACATGGTGTGTGGGTTTTTTTTTGTTTTTTGTTTTTGTTTTTTTGTTTTGCTTTTTTTTTTTTTTTTTTCCAAAAAGAGTGGTAATGGATTGGCACAGGCTGCCCAGGGAGGTAATGGAGTCACTGTCCCCAGAGGTGTTCAAGAAATGCATAGATGTGGCACTGAGGGACACAGTTATTAGGGATGGGCTGGCAGTTGGACTAGTTGACCTTCAATGTGTTTTCCAACCTTAATGATTCTATGGTTCTATGATTCTATGAACTGTCCAGATCAGAGATCAGTACCTGTTTACCTAGTTTGTGCTACAAGCATGGAATTTACTTTAGTTCGTTTTAATATTTTTTCCATTAAATCAAATGCAAGTGAATCTGTCTTCTGGTTTGTAGTGGCTGATTTGCTTGAATTGCTCTGCATGTTATTTTATGCATCCACAGGTACATATAGAGAAATGCAATGTGTAATAGTAGGTCTTTCTGTCATGAAGGAGCTCTTTATCTATCTTTTTCACTGATAATCAGTCATCAAAGCACCACTTAGCCTGGTCTATGAGACAGAGGGACCAAATCACAACAGTGATTTTATCAGTGCCCGCTATTCTCCTTTGTAGGTAACCTGAGGACTTGGGAGTTTAAAAAGGCAAGCTAGGCATAGTCCAACTGCAGAGCTTTTGTTTAAAGATGGAAATGTCTAAAAGATCAGCTAGAGAGTCAAGTGGTCCCAGAAGCCCTGTGGACAGCAACCACTTTCCAAAGACATGGGTGTTGTTTGCAGATAATGACCTGCTTAGAAAAATTAGCAATAACCTGATTCCAGAAGGTACTGCAGTCTCTGAAATGATAATTGTGTTTGGACATGGTGTATTTCCCAGGACCAGACTGTAAAGTAGAAAATTGTCTTCAGAGCGCTTTTGTTTTAAAGTAAAGCTTTATTTCTGTAGTGTTTAAGATTCTACTGGGAACTGTAGTATGTGTTCCCTTTAGATTCAAAACTCTGGTTTCTGTTATTGAGTTTCTGAACTTCAACTTTATTAAGCAGAATATATTGGTGGGAAAGAGAATGTATGTAGTTTGCTCCAAAAGTAATACCTCTTATGTATTTCCTTGGAAACGAGAAGATATGAAGAACACAATAACACTGTTTGATAGAGCAAATTCTCAGCTACAAAACACTACTTTTTCAACGTAGTCACCACCATTGGCTATGCATTTTCACCAGGATGAACAGGAGCCTGCATGGTGGGCTTGCAACAATCTGCACCAGCAAAAGTGACCCAGTGTAGCTGTTGGCACTGCTGAAATGCAATGCCCACTGCCTCAAAGTGCTCACATTCGCTGTTTGGTCTCCATAAATGCTCAGCAAATGCTGATGAATGTCAGTGAATGCCATTTTTTTCCATGTGGAGGAATTCAATGACACCCCTTTGCTTCACCCACACTTCCATGCCAGGCACCATTCTCTCAGACTGCCCCTCTGCTGCCATCTGTCACACGGCAACAACATGTCATAGGTTCAGCCTCTACTGCCATACAACCAACATCTGTCTCTGATGTTGTAAGACAACATAATTAAAAAGGAGGCAATACTTTTGAAGCAGCCCTTGTAATTCATACAGTAAACTTCTGCCTGTGGGACTGTGAAGGAATGAACTGTTAAAATAGCTCCAACATGTAAAGGGTGTATAAAAATCTCATAAAACCCTCAGATGTGAACTTAGTAATGACAGTGCAGTAAGGTAATAGTACCTTTACTGTAGACATCTGCAACCAAAGGATCCTCTTGGGATCACATCTTTCTTACACAGGGAATTTGTTGATGAGTTAAATGTCAGCGTCCGCAAGTTCTATGGACTGGTATAGAAGGGTGTTTCCTGATATAAGCTTTATAGACCAACAATTTGGTAAGCAGTGTAACATTTAGTAGTACTGTTGGAGCAGGGAGGGAGACAATTTGTCAGGTTCTGACTGGAGCCATTGTTTGTCGGTGTGCACTGAGGAAGGGTACAGCAGTGTGAGAAACTTTTGACATAGCATCAGGTGTTAATTGTTGGCTTAAAATTATCCGCACTGTTCTCAGACACATAGAATTGCATTCTATATCAAATGAAAACAGCATCATTAATGACACACTAATGAATACCACATGAATTAATAATAATCGGCTACTTTTTGAAGTCTCTCTGGCTTCCATCTGTTTCTTAGATCACTTCAAATAATTAATTGCTTAATGGTTTTCACCTTTGACAGACAGAAATAAATTGCAGATTACAAATACCTGTCCTGGCAGCCAGCAGAGCCAAGTAAGCAGCAGTAAAGCTTTCCCTGCTGGTCCAGGGGAGCAATGGGTTTTGCCATGCCGAGCCTGCCTTGTCCAGGTAGTCAGGCACAGATAAAAGAAGCTGATGCTGTATTACTCACTGCAGCCAGAAATATTCCCGGGCTCTCAGGTGTTTTGTGGAGTTTATTCCCTCAACAGAGCTGGATCAACAGCTCTGTAGTCTGTCTTTGTAGTGCTGCTGCTGGACATCAGCAGTACCTTTTTCCTTTAACTGCTCTATGTTAGTAGGCCACAAGCTAGTGAAACAAAGCCTTCTGTCCTTCTGTTGAGACGAGTCTGGGCTGTTAAATATCTTCAGAAGTGTCACCTCCCTGTTTAGAGCTGCTCTGCCATCTCTGTGGCCAATAAACAACAAACCCGCGGACCTGCAGTAAATGTGAACGACAGCCTTATGAAAATGCAAATGCTATCACAGAGCAGTCTTTATTCTGAAAACTGCCTGACATTCAAAATTTTTATAATATTATTTTTTATTTCTTTTATGTTTAGATTAAGGAACTTGATTTCTTTGAGGCCTGTATCTCTTTATCTGTGCTGTAAACCTGGTGAAGTAAATTATTCAAACAATGTTGTAGTGACCAGAGACTGCGTGAGAAGCACATTAATTTTTAATCAGTGTGAGAATGGGCAAGTCAGTTGAGATTCTTTCATCTCAGAAGATTTGAAGTTGCAGATGTAGCGATCTTTTCGTTCCAAAAATTATGGGAAAGTGTCTGGGATAGGCTGCAGTGGGAGTAATCCTCTCACTAGTACATGTTCCGCTTCACTGCACAAGTGGCAACCCCACTCAGGTGCTGGATGCAAGAGTATTTCTTTCCAAAATATTATCAGTTACAATACATGTAGATATTGTAGTGTCTAGGCAATGGCTCTTCAGCATACTTCCATTTCATCAATCACCAGAAAATTCTTGCAGAAAGCTCCCCTGGCAATGCAGATTCTCACAGGTTTAATGCTGCTAAGTTGAAGGGTCCAGGTGGCAGCAGCAGCCCTGGGGCTAGCAGAGCTGGGCTGTACTGCCTGGCGGATTCCTGACCTCCAGCCAGTTCCTCTAGCATGGAGGCTCTGTGTTTAGGAAGGGATTAGAAGAAAGCCAGATCTTAGTGGTAAGGAAGAAAAGGGCAGTAGTCTGGGAGCCAAGGGACTTGCAGATCCCATCACCCAGGTGGCACTGCAGTGGCAGAGAGATGTCACTTATGGGCTGTCCAGCTCCATTCTTAAGCATAGTGTGAGATCAGGAAAAGGGACTGTGAACAGGAAGCAGGGCCAATGGTAAACCTAGCGGAGGAAAGCATGGAAGTGAGGAGAGATTAAACTAGGAGGGAAAGTGAAGGAGAAGGTAGATGTGCTCTAGAAAAACATATGAGGCAGAAACAGGAAAGGAAAGCAAACAAACAAAAGAATAATGGGCAAGCAAACTAGAAGCAAAGCAATAACAACATAGGGCATAAGCTCAGAAGTGTTTTGCAGTGGTATTACAAAACAGAAACTCCACTGGGGAAAGGAGGGCAAGCACTGGGTTAACAGAAGAGGCAAGATTTCACTGTGCCTGAAAGCATCTTGTTGAGATGAATTTTCTTTATGCATCCATACCCTTTACCTAAGTGCAGTGAGAATAGTTTGAGGGTTGTTGGGTATAAAATGTATTTATGATTTTCTACTGTGTAGAAAATGTGTATTTTGTTCCAAAATTGTTTTCCTTATTTACCCAGGGCAGGTACTTATACCGCCGAAGTTAAATGTCACTCCTATCCACTAGAAATATTTTGTTCTGGGTAATAGCCCAATGCCTTTAAAATTCAGAATATTATGCTTTAGTTAAAAATAATGGGCAATATAACTGTATTTCACAATGAATAGGTGTATTAATTATGAGGCAAATCACACTAGACACTGTTTGCTGCTCAGTTCCCTTTGAATTTCAATGAATAATAACTTGCTTTAAAATAAAGGACACTTTTAATGTATCCAACAGTGATTAAGTGGACTAATTACAGGCAATAAATATATTTTTACTGAAATGTGAATGACTACACTTGTCATTGGCTCCCAGAAGTATGCCATTCTCATTTGAATTATATACCTTAACATGTATCAGCTAATTATATATGTGTGTTCCATTCTTAATTTAAAAAAAAAAAAAGGCAGGATTTCATCAGATCCAATTTTCTCAGGTCACTGAGGGTAAAGCTTCACTTGACCTAAATGGAAGCTACGTTCATTCTGCATTTTAAGGCACAGAAACAGTTTGTTTACCTTATTTTGCAAAACATGGTGTACAGGCTAGGAGCTAAGCATTAGTTTTAAAGGGTGAAAGCAAGGAAAAAAAGAAAAACAATGCGAACTCAGGGCAGCACTAACCCAGGCAAGGTCAGTTTCTCGTGTATGCTGCCTGACAGGCACCCTCCCAGGTGAGTTGGCAGGCTTTAGGCTGCTGTTGGCTCCCAATTAAAAGCTAGACCCTCTTCAGAGCAATCTCTTTTCTCATCCATAGAAAGAAACTGCAGGCTGCATGGAGTTCTGTGGAGCTCTTTGTTCTCCTGACTCAATGAAAGCTGCATAAACATCTTTAACCTCCCGATGCCACAGAGGTGCCAAGCAGTCCCCTTGACCCACCATCATGTATGAGCATGGCAGACATGTGACAGGCTTCTGTGTGGTTCTCATAAACGTTACGCTCATTTAATGTCTGAAGAAGATCACTCTCCAGATAAAATACAGGTGCAAAGTTGTTCTGTGTCCTCTGAGATTCCCTGAAGCAATAGGAATTTAAGCCCTAAAGGCACTGAAATAAATGTTGCTGTCCCAGCCCTGGCAGCTGCCCAGCCTGACCTCTGGGGAGAGCTCACTTTTTGTCAGCATGGGTATCACCTGGAGGCACAAAGGCTGTGCCATGATGCTCTGGACCTGTGGTCAGGTGAAAAAATCTAATGCTGTCATCTTAAGTTTTAATTTTGCTTGGTGTAAGTCTCAGCAATGTTCATTTAAACTTAGCTGTTTATGCGCTTATGCATGCTAGTAAATTCATTTGCTGGAATATTAATGGAAAGGGAGCACAAAGGGTACAATCAGTCTAAGTTAATTTCAAAACTCAAATAAATGATTGTGCATAGGTTGTTTTTCTTCAGTACTCACCATTTCTAATTAGGATGCAAAATGACACGTCGTTTTCACATTTCATATGCTGCATATTTCAAGTAGCAAATCTAGACTCTCGAGATGATGGCTGGCAACTCGAGAGAAAGAAAAACATAAACAACTTGGAGAAAAAAATGAATATAATGAAAATAATCTTGAAAATATTCCAAGCCTAAGTCAATTCAGAATGTGTTCAAAATATGGAGCATGAACACTGGTTTTCCATAATACAGATAGAATCAATGCAAGCAGAATATTGACTATGGATTAAGCTTGCCTTATTGATAAAGAACTTTTGCAATCTCCACCTCCTGAGATATCCATCATGTGGTTCCTGCCAATCCTGCAAAAAATCTTTTTCGTCATTAGCAAGGTTCCAATTGTCAGTTCACCAGTCAGAAAACAAAGATTCTCATCAACTGAATTCCTAGGGAAAAGCTATTGTTTTTTTCAGCTATTGTTTTTTTCCTTTTCTGTAGCTGTAACAATATCAACTGATTAATATCAGTTTCTTAAGTGTTATTGAAGGAAAAAGTATATTTAATGAGTAATACCTTCACTAAATGCTGTTATTTAAGTAAAATTAAAAAGACACAGAGACTCTGAGAGAAAATTTATGTATCAAAATGTAAAATACGCAAACAGGAGTGAAAAAAGTTGGACATTAGGAAATACTTCTTCTCTGAGAGAGTGGTAAGGTGCTGGAACGGGCTGCCCAGGGAGGCAGTGGAGTCATCATCCCTGGAGGTGTTCAAGAAATGTGCAGATGTTGTACTGAGGGACATGGTTAGTGGGAAGCACTGGTGATAGGTGGACAGTTGGAGTGGATAATCTTAGAGGTCTTTTCTGGCCTTAGTGATTCTATGATTCAGTGACGTGTCTTCTATTAAGAACATGCAGTACACATTCCAAAACACTTATCTATAATTTGAATAAAAATAGTGAAGTTAATATGGTATTCAGATCTTATTCTGCTCCTATAATTAACTGGTTGATGTAAAACACATTTATAAAATAATATTACCCTTTGGCAGCTAACAGCTGCCAGTGGAAGGAATATAGCCAAGCAGTGAGTTTATGGTTATTTCAAATCAACATTAAACTATTTCAGTCATAGGTGGTTGTAAGAGTTATAACAAAGCAACAAAGCACATGTTTTCCAGATAGGTGGTGATGGCAATTCTAACATGAATTGACAGAACTCTTCTACCACTAAATAGGACTGAATAATCCTTATATCTCAGGTATGGTTACTTTTATCAGTAGTACCAGGAAAGAGTAGCATCAACAGTGAACTGAAGTCTAGATTCAGCTCAAAAACTCATTGGACATATAATCAAAAGCTGCAAAGTGAAACACTAAACAAATGAAACACTGCAGCGCCAATCTGCTTTCAGTATTTCAAGTTTAAACTGACTTTATCCCAAATAGTCATGAAAAATCATGTCTCCATTTAAAATTTTAGAAGTGGTGCTCTTTAATCCTATAATCTGCAAGCATAGGAATTGTATGTTTGATTTTTACTCCATATAATAACAGGGTAGAGCCTGATCATTAATGCTTAACTTACGAAAGCATCAAGGGCTTCAGTAACGTTAAGGCTAATTGTGCATTTCCTTAGCTTGTTCTATGAAAGTTGTGTCATTCATACTAAATTCAACGGAGGTATTTCTCTTTTCAAGATGGTTAAATGACTGTATAACAGATTGACAGAAGAATTATGTTTCGCTGTAAAGAGAAGAAAAATAGTTTCGAAAATTTGTAAGAGAAGTTAACAAAATCTAATTAGTTGTGCAGTAGTCAAATAACAGTGATTTCACTTTGCTGTTAGAAGGATTAATTCTTGAAAACTGTCTGGAGAATATGATCCTTTAGGAAATCAGACATGCACTACTAGCTTGGTATGCACTAGGTAATCATGAGACATCTCTCCCGCACACTCAATTGAGTGTGAGTTTGCATCTTCTTTTGCTTTCGTCTCACTGGCAACTCAAAAGCATTAGTTACCATCTAAGAGAGTTTCCACTGAGTGCAGAACTCTTCCTAGAAATGTTTCTTTATTTGAGAATCTCTCTTTCTTTCAGACTTCCCTGTCACTAAGGATTGCTGTGCATATGCTAAAAGGTTCTGGGTCAGACTTTTCATAGAATATGTTTTTTAAAAAAATAGCTTTGAATCTCATCTGGTAATGGAATATGCTATTAACATGACAAAAGCAAACATCATGTATTATAAAATTATGCATCACTGTGATTATTTAGAAATACAATATGCCTATAAATGCATTTAAATTACAGTAAGCAAAACAGCACTTTATGAAGAGTTGGGTGGTGCTGGGTTTTGGGTGATTTTTCTTTTTAATGGACTGAACCACCCACTGAAAGATTTCTGGTTTCTTGGATGATTCATTAATGCTTCCTTCATTTTCCAATTTCTATGGGACCATCTGGCCCATCTTTGTAGAAAGACATTTAGCTGTAAATATATTTTACAGTCTTTCTCAATTTAAAAGTAGTTGCCCAGCTGCTTCACAGAAACTGTCAGCAATTGGTAAACTCCTCAGAATTGCCAGCCTTCATTAGTAATCCAATCAGGACGTAGTTTAAAATACTGCAAATCCGATTATGCTCCATTGGACAGGAATTGGAGTGACATGATGTGCTGGGTTATTTTATTTTGCATCTGTGATTGCAGTTAATCCAGGAGATGCATGCACTTTCTTTTGAAGGGAGGACACTTAGATTGAGATTGGCTGTGTCTATGCATGTATGTTGTCATGTGCATATGTTCCCCAGAAAATAGTAATGCTCAGATTTTAGCTGTCTCATTGAATGAAATTCAATGTCAGGCATTGGTAGCGTGAGTTATATGCAGTATTGGCTGTGTTTTGAGTTCCTGTTTTATCTGGTCTAGATTAATTAGGACTGTAAATTTGTTTTTTTCTGGTTTCAGTGGATTTTAGATCAGTCTCTTTCTCTCTTCCTATTATCTTGTGTACTATGAAAACTATCTTTCTCTAACAGCTAGCAGAGATTTGTGGGAATAAGATAAAAATTCAGAGGTTAGACAATAAGGCTGATACTTGGCCATATTAAACATTTACTTTAGTACATCATTTCTGGAGTTGAAAGACTCGAGTACAATATGCAGGTGACAATATTTGTAAGAAAAACAATCTAATTAAAATTATTTTTATGCATGGAGAATCTTATGCATTAGAGACCAAGCTGTACAAGGACTTGGACAGATAGAGAATTCTGTATTGATTTATAAGGCATATGTACTGCCTAAATAAATATGTGCATAGGAAACTTCACATTTTATGCTGAACTATACGCTCTTTGGGTTGTTAATTTCAGTAATATTAGATTTTCTCTTGGGACAACTCATGTGAGTCAGTGGCAGAGTAAAGCTTATCCTCTCTTGCCAGCTGGTATTTCTTACAGTAGTTTTCACTGTGTTACACTCAAAAGTAACTCTGAACTTTGCGCACCATACGGATATTCTGGCTTACTCGTTGCTATAATGAAAGAAAACAGTACTGAATACCTGCTACTCAGCTATAGAAATCTCATCACTTGTTAAAGGTTGGAAAGTTCTTTGGTTTCTGTCAGTCAAATGCAATCATATCTTATGGAGCTTTTATCAATTGTACTTTATATGTCTGTAATTAGATGAGCCTCCAGGAACAGCTCTGAAACTATGAAGGAAACATGAGAACTTTATGTAAAAGTTCTATGAAACATTGATATGCTACCTCCAGTTGAACTGGAGTTTTCTTTGGTGTGAGATATAAAGGGAAATGTTAACAGAATAATGCAATGTCAGAGAAGTTCGTCTAGTACTTATTTTTAAGTGGAAGTTAGAAATAGGTAATAATGTGAAGATAGATTCTGACAGGTCTACGCAATCATGTCTTTGAGATCTATTCGGTTGACAGGACCAATGGAGAATATGTAAGTGAGTAGAGGAGAAGAGAGACAGAAATTGTTTTGGGGGTTGAAATCACTCAAATAGCTCTTCACTAGCTTTTTCCAATTTGAAAAGTAATAAAAAATACTAAAACCACAGGTCTTGGTGGTATGCAAAGATTATAGTAAGTATCTTCTGCTCTTGGAAAACAGCATGATAATAAATCTAATTTCCATCACAAAAGAAAACCATCTTACAGTTCATTGTGCAATGTACTTGAATCCTTCAAGCAATATTTGTGGTTGGCATTAGGGAAGAAATTATGGAGTGCTAGAAGTGACAACTATCAATTATTGAATGTTTGTTACAGGTAATTTTCCTTAATTAAATACATTGTTTATGGAATTATTGGCATCCAGCAGAAAGTTTCAAGATTGCTACTTTTCTTTTAGACAGTTGCATGGAATTATTTGAGTGTGTTTGCTTACTTCATTAAATTCACAGAGCTCTGCTCATTTTGAATTTCATGTATCTCTCCGTTTTTGTCTACTATTGGTATGATCTGTGAAGACTTCGGCTTTTCAACTAAATACACCAGTTCAGTTCCTTCCAGGCGTAGTCTGAAGACTCATCCTACTGGATAATTACGTATTTCATGGCATTTTTATGAGCTTTGGCTTCATAGCTTGTGGATGCCTGTATTTCATATGCTTTATAGTCCATGAAATAAAAGGGTTGTGTTGCAGTACGTTCAACAGCTTATACATATAGCCTGAATGCTAATTTTTGGAACTGACATTATAAAAAGTGAGATAGTTTTCCTCTTGCTGTTGGAAGTTCAGAGTGACTCTACTGAAGTGAATGGAGCTGTGCTAATGTAAAGCCTTTGAAAATCTTGTTAATCCCTATATGCAGTATAGCTCCCAGTGGAATTTCCTCTAATCTCAGTGGAATTTAAATTGCTTCTTCTATCTTCATAGATTTCTGTTGGCTATGAGAGTACTCCTGTATTATGGGAGCACAGAATAATCTGTGGTTACAGACTATTCAAGTAAAATAAACAGTGACGTACAACAGTTTTTCTACAACTGAAAAACTAATATGTGAAGTAGTGATTACATCAGTATGCACTCAGCTATCACAAAAGTAAGTAAAAGGGAAATGGAAAATGGTACATGAAGGGAGGAAGGAGAAAGGGAGGAAGATGCAATCCAGCTGTCATCTCCAAAAAATGATCCAAAGGAACAGCTGCTGTCAATTCTCAAGCGTGAGAAAAACAGCTCCCATGTTCGTGTGAAGACTGCTGTCATTCTGTCCTTGTCATGTTTAAATATTAGATGTACTTTTGTTTAACTATTCAGTAAAGAGCAGTTATCTACTTTCATTCCTGCTGGATTTGGTGATTGATCCTTTATTCAGGTCTTCATAAAATATCCACCAAGATCTGCCACTGAGTTTGCTCTTTTGACTGGTGATACTGATAATTTTATTAACCTAAGTGCAAAAAAAAACAATGTAATGTTTATATTCAGAAACCCGTGGTTAAAACCCGTGCTTCATAAGCTGTTAGATGATACTGCTATGGGTAAAGCTCAAACACTGGATATGTAGAATATATTCCATATTTCTGGTGCAGACATCCTTCATGATTTTTCTGCCATAAACGATTGTATAATACACTAGGGTAAATCACAGAGACTTAATAATTTCTTCTTTTTCTCTTCTGGCCTGTTCCTGATTTCTCTCTTTAGCACCACCTGAATTAGCAGTAGGAAAATGAGATTAAAAAGGATCAGGGACATGATACTCATTCTTTGACATCAACTTCTGTTCCAGTCACAACGTTTAACTCAGGGATTAGGTAATGTTTAGCATTAAGAGCTGCCTATAGTATTTAAGTATAAAATATGTACAAACATGCAAAACACACATACACACATTTATAATTTGTAGATTTATATGCAAGTTGCTTAGCAATTGATTTTCAGCAAAGCTTACACAAAAATTCAAGGACATTGATTTGACAAAATGAAAAGAGGTATATGTTATACGCTTGATAAAATACTCAAAGTAAAATTCTCTTTAAAGGTAGCTAAGAAAAGGAAATACATTTCTACTGAAATCCAGAAGTTATGGTTGGAGAGACTGCACACAGTAGAGAAGGGTCTGTTTCAATGTTTGCTTTAAAAAATTAAACGCAGCTGATTAGATAGCTTTGATTTGATCCATTTTACAGGGGTTCAGCTCTAGAATGTGAGGGCCTCAGTTCTGTTGGTGCTCTACAGACACAGCACTGGAATGCTTTGTTTAAAAATTATATGAAAGCTTCTTGACTTCTCAGTATATTCAGTGGACCTCATAAGAAAATGTGCAGTATTTCGGCACTTCTTTCAGCTCTTACAAAAAAAATCACAGAACATAAAAAATAGAATAAGCCAACAGGAAATTTTACGGAACTTGAAATTTTAAAATATTTTACTTGGTAAAGATGAAAATCACTGATTTTTTTAAACGATTCCTCTGTATCTTGCTAGTGAAATAAATGGAACTACCAGAGGATTTGGGGTAGGCTGCCTTTTGCTGACTACAATGATAAACTGGCATGCTGGAGGAGGAGATGACCTCTGTAACTAATAGGTCAGCTGAAAGTTGAAGGTCTGAAATACTAAATTTTAACATCATTTCATCTTCGATTATGGGTCATCTAAAAGGGGTTCTAATCCCAGGTGACCTCTAGTGATAAAAAAATCTATATCAAAGAAATTGAAAAGAACTTACAACATATCACTTGCAACTGCAAAAGTCCCAGGGACTACATATGAGAAATAAAAGCATAGTTATTCAGTGACTGAAAGCATGTCACTGGATGCAAGAGTGACTTGGATCCTGATGTATAAATGGAGAAAAGAAAGCAGCTTTAGAATTCTGGACATGGCCTCTGAAATGGCTGAAATAATAATTGAAAAAAAAAGGCATCCTTATGTATTTTTGCAACCTAACTCTTGATTTCCTTTGGTTTTACTTTTGAATGGTTTATTTTGTTTTTTTTTTTTTAATTAGCGTGTAAGTCTGTTTTGCAAAAGTATTCTTTTTTTTTTCCTGGTCTGCATTTTTATAATGATACATTAAAAGTTATTATAA
The DNA here is from genome assembly GCF_002078875.1 of Numida meleagris. Classification (NCBI taxonomy): domain Eukaryota; kingdom Metazoa; phylum Chordata; class Aves; order Galliformes; family Numididae; genus Numida; species Numida meleagris. The sequence goes on along the minus strand of NC_034413.1, from coordinate 42,322,874 downwards.
AAAATCTACAAACAAACCATAATTTTTAAGTAAACTAAACACCTAAAGTCAATTTACTATTCAAGGTTTGATTTGAACCTATGACACTTCGAAAAAAAAGACTGAATCTAAATCATACACAACAGGACATGCATTGATTTTTGTGCTTTCCATTTTATGTAGTGGACATTGATTTGCATTCCTAATAAGGCCATTAATAACCTGGTGAAAGGAAGGGTGATAGTCATCCGGTGTATCTTTAATAAGTAGGAATATCAGTCATTAACTACGATGTCTTTAGTCACTTACTCAGTACAAAATTGTCTGCAGCTGCTCTCTTAGTGTATACATACTGAGAGCATAGTACAAAGGAAGAGATTTTTGTGAAGTTTTTACTGGTCGTAATAAAAATCAGTATTTACCTCAAATACTACTTACTGTGCGTAAGGAAGACAAGAATGTTTCTTTAAATTTTCTTAATTCTCATTTAGTATTTCTTCATTGTGGAAAACATGAGTAAAATATGGTAGAAATTCAGTGGTGAAGTGCATTGCAATTTTATTGGCTAGAGTAATTCAGCAAGACAGCAAAAGCGACTTACAAAAGCAGAAAATAGCAGGTGAAAACCTCTGTCTACTCGGTGTACTTTAATATAAATAATAATAGTGGCATTACCAGCTAGAGAGCAGGAAGACTCCACCTGAATGATGTTCTCACTGGGACAGGTTGTCCAGAGAGGATGTGGATGCCCCATCCCTGGAGGCATTCAAGGCCAGGCTGGATGTGGCTCTGGACAGCCTGGTCTAGTGGATGGCAACCCTGTACACAGCAGGGAGGTTGAAACTAGATGATCTTTGAGGTCCTTTTCAACCATTCTATGATTCTACGTTTGCACTTTGGGATTCTAGGAAGGGCCGGGAGAAATTCATCAGTGGATAGGAAACAAATGGTATGAAAAAGTGTGCTTGACACATGGTTACCACCATAGCATGGGTGGAAACAAAATTTAACTCTAGAAAACACGATTACTAATGATGTAAATATAGTCAGCACTAAACTTAATGCAATCAGATTCATGAAAAATCAGTGTTAAGCTGTCTCCCTGTTCTATATCTTCTCAAATTTTTTTCAAGATAGTTTAAGCTGTAAGTAGCAGTTTGTAATACAGCATAATGAAATTATACACCAACTTATCTCATATTACTATCAAGTAGATTAAATACTACATAGATGAAATTACAAATCTCAGATGGTTTTGATAGCTACCTGAATTTTCTCTCCATTCCTTCTATGTTTGAACAACTTCAGGAGGGTTCAATGCCAAGGACACTGCTTCTTCTGGAAACTGTGCACCTGGCTTTCTTAGAGTATCGGTGTAGTTGTTTACTGTCACCTTCAGTAAACAGCATGCTCTTTAATTCTGAGGGCATCTAAAAGACCACCATAATTGTTTAAATAGGAATACCTCTTCTCCACATCCTCAAATGTTAGTGCAGACCCTGTTTGTCCTGTACAGCTACCATCACTATCCCTTGAGACTCTTGTCTGCTCACCACCATTTCAAAAAACATTTTCAGTAGGAATTCTTTATTAGAATCATAACTTAAAGACATTTGCAACAAAACAAAATGCTAGGTTAGTAATGAAGCAGGTAGGCAGTACCTAAAAGTATCTGTGCTAAGCTTCTTCCCAGGCCTCGTCTCTGTGAGCATGACAAAAGGAATTAAATAAACAGTGAATACCCTGTGGCAGTTGAAGTTTCTACTATTTTCCATGATGAAGTTTGAAGACAGAGCAAGGGCAATGATCTCTGTGAATTAAGTGTTACCTTGCTTCTAGGTGAGGTGTAAAGAGCAAAGTCTAGTATCTTATTGGAGCCATCCACTCCTCCTACTGACCAAGGAAGCTGAGGCATGGATTTTGATCCTGTTTTCTCATGAGCACAATGATCCTGCCTTATCTTCAACTCTAGCACCCCCACGGGAATGATGATATACACATTTTCAAGCAAAGCTTGCTTTCCTTTCTTGCCTCTGCTCCTTATCTCCCGTTTCAGATATGTCCTCTCTCCAGTCCTTTTCAATTTTTCCCTCGTAAGACTGCTGTTCTGATTTCTGATCAATAATTCATCTCCACGTATCTCTTGTCAATTCAGCACAGTGAGTAAACCCATTTTTGTACAGAATTACTGCTGTAATTTGAGTAATGTTTGTCTCCATGTAGCAGAGTTTGAGTGAATTATTAGTTTGAATAACTGATGAAATTTGCTGGGATGTGATCAGCATATGTTCCAAAAAATAATTGGATTTTTTATTTCTTCAGTACCCTCCTCTCTTTGAGAAAATCATTGAAAGATCATGTATCTAAGATCTATATCTCTACATGAAATCTACATACATACATTTCTGTTACTTACACTCTAGAAAAATTTCAATCAAATTCATTTCCACATTTTATGATTACATGTTATCCCGACATACATACTTGGGAAAATAACTAGCTTTTGAGGTAGGTGTGCAGGCATAAATCAGTTTGACATATTCTGTCTCCACAGTTAGGAATGGCATTGAGGGGAAGGTAACCTAATTTTAAAGTTAAAGAATAACATGGGCCACAGCAACTGAAACAGTAATGAGTAAAAATTGTTATTCAGTGTGTAAACTTGAATATATATGAAGCCATACCTGAGAGAAGAATCTAAGAAAAAAAAAATAAAATCCAGCATCAGTTCATATTTACTCTTTGAAGACTGATTGTGTCCACAGAAAACAAATAAAAGAAACCGTGGATGCATTTTTTCTAATGATCAACTTTTCAGCTGTTGACAGTTCCAAGTTTTTGCCTGTTAATGTACTGTGTCAAGTGTATATTTAAATACATGTAATTGGAGGTCAGGAAGATTCCTTTTAATCTTTCTTACCTTCATTGCCAAGTGTTGGAATGACATGCATATTGCAGTTGAAATCAATAGGGTAGAAAGAATCAAGCCAAGGAGACACCACTCTTTACATCCCAGAATGTTCTCCTTTATTAAAAGGCAATCTTCGTAGGGCAGATTTCACTGACAATTGACAGTGCTGTAGCAAAACTACCAAAAACTTTACTTTTGCACATTTACCATGGCCTTTTTTTTGCTGTATGGTAGAGGAGCTGATACCCAAGATTCAATACTGCCACAGTTCTAAAAGTTGGGTAGCAATACTAAACTTCATGTGCTTATTCATTTTTTTTTGGATTAGCATACTGTCATCGTAAAATTACCTTCCTTATCCTGAGCCCAGTGCCCTCTGACAATGTTCTTTCAGTTATTCCACAGCTGCATCACAATATAAATATGAGTTTCATTACAAGTCTCTAAAATACGGTCACTAACAAGATGCTGCACATCCAAGTTGGCAAGAAGGAATTTATGAGTTAAAACCAACCCAACCCTAGTGCTTTCCTCAAAGTTTTCCTGTTCCTTTTTTGGTTTCCATACTCTTATGCTGGGTAAGCCATGATTACTTCCACATTACAGTCAGGCTAACTCAGGAAGATAAATATTTGACTCATTTCGTTAACTCGAGGACAAACAGTTTCACAACAAGTTGGTTTTTTCAGCTAAAGTAGCTGAGAAATAATAAATAATAAACATTGCCCTCTGGCTCCCTGAATGTTACGAAAAATTCAGCTTCCTTTGTAGTGCCTGTGGTCAGTCACTCTATGTTCTTCCCTGAGGACCTCACCCTTGTCCATCTCAGAGACAGTAGTTCACTGGTTCAACATACTCTTTCTCTAATTCCTGCTGTGATAGATCCTGACCTCCTTCACTTCCAGCACAGGGATTTCCATCTTCTTCCAGCTGTTGTCTCTATTATGAGGTCACAAACATTTGTTACAATGGTCTAGTCCAGTAACAGATGAATTCATATTGAGAGCTACTGAAGTATATAGGGACACAGTTAAGGGATTTTGAGGTAAGCAGAATTTGACTCCCTCTTTTCTCAGGTATCTACTGCACAGAATTTAGCATAAAGCAACTGATAGTGACTGAAATCTTTGAGTTGATTCCTGAAAATATTTTTAAACCAAAAAAAAAAACAACGATGAAATTATAAAGTGTAAAAATCCAGAATGAAAACCTTTTCCTGATGACTATTGGCTGGTTTAAGTTGTTGCAGGGCAGCAACTGTTGTGCCAGTTTGGGTAAAGAGTTTATTTCAGAAGTTGCAGCTGTGTTTGCCTGGAGTTCCAACTCTCACATCTTTCTGCATGCTTGTAGCAGGATCTGTGCAGGCAGAAAAGGCAATGGTAAATGTTACATGCACTTGTACCTGCTATCTGCATATCCATTGTGCCACAGGATGCCATGACCTTCCACATCAGCTGCATTTCATGTGTTTTGGTGCAGGATCACAAACACATAGGGGAATATGCTTGCCATCAGTCTCTGCTTATCCTCTTAGGTGGACACAGGTTAAGGATTCACAGTTTTGTGTGGTTTAGTGGATAAATATCACGGAGTGGTATGCTGTCTGTTGTTACCAAGGAAACTTGTGATACAGATCTTAGAAATCGCCTGGGAAAGAGTTAATGAGTAGTTAACTTAGTTTTAGATTTACTTGAGCAAAATTATTTGTGTGAAAAATGAGGGTTCCTTCACACCAAAAACTTTTAGTGAAACCTTGATTAAGGTTCCTTTTTAGAGTTACTTAACTGGTTATTTTGAAAGATGTTTCCAAAAATTGGGGTATTTTATTGTATATTTTTCTAACACATTGAAGATTACAGATGTCAACATCCAAAACGTTTTCACTTCAGCAAGACTGTAAAAAATAAGGCTGAAAAGGACCTCTGTGTTCTTCTAGTCTCAGGAGAGGAGCAGTTATAGCTGAACAGTTCTTGTCTGATGCTGGTCTAACCAGCTCCTGAAAATATAAATTCCTCCACTTAGCCAATTTAGTTCCTTCTTTATGCTCTCAATGCTAGATTTCTCTTAATGTCTAACCTAAGCCTCCATTGCTGCATTTTATGCACATCACTTGCATCCTATTCCCCAACGGTTGCTGAAGACAATTTATTACAATCTTTATGAGAGTAATGTCTTCTCATATGTATGACTAGTGTTCCTTTGTCTTTGTTTTTCTATTCAAGACTGAACAGTTCTCTCCAAATTTCTTTTTTATTTCAATTCAATCTGTCCTTACAGACAAAGTCACTACAAACAAACAACTGCTAACAAGGAAGCAGTTATCCACTTAGCTTTACTCCTGGAGCGAGCTTTATTGAGAGCTGAGACTATGTTCTAGATTCCTTCTTGTGTGAAGGAAAAGCCAACCATCCATTCTAACAGAATGTTCTGCAAACCCCAAAATGATATTTTGAGAAAATTCAATAACTGATTTAGTGGAGAACATTTTTCAAATACCTTGAGCAGAACTAATCTATAGCATAGTCACAGGTAAACATGATTGTTTCTGCTTCTTGTGTCTACATTCACTGGATTACCTTTATTTGCTCTTCATTTTTAAAGCAGATTTCATTCATTTTTATTGTCACTTGCTTTTGGCTAGTATCTTATTTTGAAAATCTATGTTTATACAGCAAAGCATATAGTTATTTGGAAACATTATCTCCTCATCATTACTTCTCAATTAAGTGGAATGCTTGTTCTTAAAAAATCATACTGAAGAAAACAATACCAGGAGTTATATCATGTAACTAAGCATATTTGCACTTAAGGTCCATGTTCAACTAACTCTCTTTTTGCAAAATAAAAGGTGGCCTACTTTTCCAAATGTTGCTATTAAAAAGGGAGTTCACAGCAAATTAAGGAAACCCCACGAGAAGTAATTTATTTTGTTGCATCAGCATATGAAACAATGGCAAGCAACAATTTCATTTTCCTATGTAGGTTCTGAGGCATGTACTGTTGTATGCATGGGTACAAGCCTCTTGCAGTTGGGGATTCCAGATTCCCTCAACTGATCCTCTGGGTCAATAGAGATTCTCCAAGTCTTTCTCGTTATTCCCAAGACTTAAGCTCACTGATCTGCTATGTGTTAACTACTACTGAGAACTAATCCTTTTTCATCATAGAACTGTGCATGTAGGAGCACTGGCTCTCTGCTTATTCATTTTGAGGAGGAAAAGATTTTGTTCAGCTATTACCAGGAAGACCTCATCAGAAAAAGAAACCTCTTTTATTTGTGCCAGCTTTGGTGCTCACAAAACAGCTAGCCTTTGTCCAGGAAGGCAAATAACATTTTCTGTCCTTGTCATGCCAAATTGCAGTGCCATACAGTATCACCTTCACCCCAAAAAAGTGTGATCTGCTTGTCCAGGATGCACTACTGCACACAGCACCGACTCCTGTTGTTCAAAAGGAGGGAACTGGTCCTAGAGCTGCAGTACAGCAGAGATCTTGTTCTTTCCATGAATTCTCTCTGCAGTATCTAGGAGAGTACTGCTTACTAGAAGAAAATTATAATATGGGCACTTAGAAATTATGAAAGCTCTTCAGAATATTCTGACATCTGCTTCAGTTGTGCAGATACTCAAGCACAGTTTAACAACCTGAAAGAGACTACAATTTTATTACGAATTTAAAAAGAGAAATGGAAAAAAAAACTTGAGAAAATATATTTAAGCTCAAAAATGTATCTTTCTGTTTGGAAAAGCTTATGTGACTGGAGTTTATTACTCACATTCTTGAATGTCTGCATTGCCCAGAGATTTATGGTTCACTTGCCTCTTCTTGAACTGGTGCGCATCATCTGTTCAATGTCGTTATTTCAAAGTGAACAAAACCTGTAATATTTAGAAGAGTGGGAGGAACTAGGCAAAAAAAAAAAAGCAGTTTCCTTAGTCAGTCATATGAGACTGACACTCTTCTCAATTGCTCAGTTGGGGAGCATTTAAGTTTTCCCAAGGACTTTATTTAAGTTCCTTTTCAATACAGGAGTAGACAAGAGTGAGAAATACAATTTTCATGTTAACTGCACTGAGCGTTGTTGGCTATGAAGCATCAGTTTAATTTTGATTGGTTACTGCAAATGAGAGACTATGCTGAATGAAATAAGCTGGCTGTATTCCAGTAACATCCTTTCACTTTATATTTGTCTACATTAAAACAGAATGCATGCTTAAACTGGGTAAATATTTATTTAATTTGTGTAATGGGTAATCTACAAATTAGTCAATATATCTTTTCACCCCTGCATTGTTGCCAACTTGTGTACTGTTTTATATTGTAAGCATACTCCGCTGGTCATTTTTTCTACAAAATTAAGATTAAAATAGTGTGCAATCATGTATCTACATATCCTGCCGACCCAGTCAAACGAAAAAAAAAAAAAGCAAGGCTTTGTCACTGAATTGTGACCGCTCCTGACAGGACCCTCTGAATCTTGCATGCATTTCTGTTGTAATATGCTACAGGTCAATGACACCGTGTATTGCTGTTTAAACTGTTTTGTGGACACCCGTGTTTCCCATTTCTTATAGTTACCAGAATAACATAAACATCTCTGAATATTACAGTGAAATACTTGGGATATTAGAATGCAATAGAAGGAGCAAGAATTATGCATTATCCTCTAAAATTAAAGAGCTAATAGTTTTCTGGAGCTCTAAAGGTACATACAGTAACCTCCAAATAGAATAGCAGTCTTTGCCTCTGCAGTTGAGAGATAATTTTTCTTAATCTCTAAAAGCTGAATGGTGATTTTCACCATAGTATTCTGAAATGTATACATACATATTGTCTGTGACATGTGACTAGATTGCATTCAAGAAATGGCGCGTTCTTCTTTACTGGTCATTAAATTTCAGGCAAATTAATCTGTTTAGAGCCTGCAGTGTCAAAATTGCACAATTCTTTACATTCCTCATTTGCTTTCATTCTTAACAACAAAAAAAACCCTGCTCTTTTAACTACAATGTTGTGCTAGTGGTGAAACTACTTAGGCATTTAATAGTGCATACTCTTTCACAGACACTGTAGCTACATAGTATAAACTGAACATATATCTCTGTTCTCTGTGTAAATTCTTAAACCATTATGAAAAGATTACCATGTTCTGGTTTTATGCGTATTATTATAATTACTATATGTCTATTTACAAACTTATTTTATCTGTATCTAATACAGAAACACAACATTCCAAGTAAAGAAGGAATGAAAGGTAATCCTCACATGGCTCTTAAGTTGATACTTTTCAAAAAATAAGTAATATGAAGTAGTAAATACATTTTATCTTTTACAAAAATAGCGAGAAAAGAAACTGAGAACTGGTATTTGGTTCCCTGTATTTGCACCTGCAGTGTACATTGGCAGGACCCTAGTGAATTCCATAAACTTTAGTTAGCAGGTGAAAGCATTTAAAAGTCTTGAAAAGACAACAGAAGTTTGGCAGTCACTCTGTCCTCTGACAAGTGAGTGAAAAGATTATTAAGGTTATTTTCTTAACACAAAAGGAACAGTTTCAGTATTCACTCTCCATACCTAAAGTAAACCAATTTAAAAATATCATCCTGAGTATCAGGAATGATTGCTATTAGAAAGATAAAAAATAGTCTTGAAAACCTTGGAGTAATTCACAATAAATAAATAAGTAAATAAGCTAGGAAAATACAAAGTATGAGTATGTTGAAGAGATTTGCATCTCAAACGTCTTAGTAAATTTTTATCTTTGTGCAGATTTTCATGATAGCCAAAAAAAGAAAACAGTAATTTTTCTGCCCACAATAGCCTTTAACTTCTGCAGGGACAGAAGGAAAATGAATCTAATGAAAATGCCTAAATGATCTCTCTTTTCTTTTTTTGTGTTTAGCAATTCCAGCAAATTGTAGTCAAACACTTGCCTGTCCAACTGACTTCCAATGCTGCAGGAGAAACTGTACTTTTGTGCTTTTCCCATTTTGTGCTCATCGTACCAAGGTACTGGTTGTCAAAGCCAGCAAAAGCATAAGGCTCTTAGTCAGAAGCACTTGCTCCAGAACAAGGAGGATGGGAATTAAAGAAATAACAAAAGGGGAATATTCTGCTGGTGACCTGTAGTATCATTTTGGGGTTTAATAGGAGCTTAACTGAACTCTTCTTGAGGTAAAGGGAATTCTGGGGAAGGCCTGAAACTGTAAGATGGCATCAAGAGACACAGATTTGGTTGGTGAAATATCATGCCATGTACCTTCCTCATTACTAGCAACATAAAACACAGAACATTCTGCAGGACAGACCAAAGAAATATTCTCACTACTGAGTTTATCTGATCAGAACGGCTTTGTATCTATCAGAGCCAATCCCTTCTAAATGAACGTTGCCATAGGTCATGTGTTCTTCATAAGCTTCCACAAAAAGAGGTGTTACTGTACATCTCGAGTAACATTTGAAAAACAATTATGCTCCCAGCAGTCTGCAGGTTATCTTTACAGTAAGAATACTTTTAGCAGTAGGGCTATCCCTAGGACCAAGAGACAATTATTGTCCTAAAAACCAGAGATTATCAGTACTTCTGAAACAAGGGAGCTCCTTCCCTACCCAGGCATGCAAATGCAGGAACGGTATAATAGCAGGATGATAATAATCTTGAGGTGATACAATGGAATGAGCAAGTTAGAACAGTTTGTCTTAATTCTGTCATCCAACAACACTTCATAACCCAAAGGACATGGTATTAACCAGTGGGTCTGAAATGTAAATGAAGTAAATTCTGACAGCTTTTGATCAAAGGCAAAGAGAAGGATGGAAAGCTTCTCAGATAAGTCTCTAAGGGAGCAGTCAGAATTAGTCAGATAAACAGAACAAAAGTAAAATATATTCACATCCCAAATTTGACTAAATTTAGCTTTGACAAAAGAACCCAGAGGTTACCTTAAGTCACTGTAATTAACTGGTTCAGAAAGCAGCGGTGGGCTAATGCTTTTTGGTGGCAGGCTTTCTGCCCACTGAAAACCTGTTCGATAAGGTGTGGGCTACAGGATGACACCATCAAAGGGATTGCAAACCCTTTGATGGGTGCCAAGAGAGACAGTTTCTAAATGGGTATTCAGTTACTTACTGACTGGTAGTTCAGAAGAATCAGGTTAATACTTCCGTCCCTGAAAACTCTGAATTAGAGATAGCTGACTTAAGATTCATTAGAAAAGCAATCTGCTGGAGTTAGACTTCAGAGCACTTTGGTTTTTTGTGGAAGAAAATGCATGTTAGAATGTAAGTCCCACTGCAGGTTTTTTTTTTCTAGCAATGGACCATGATTTGTTACTACCCATTAAGTGCCAGACTAAATATGTTTCAGAATCTTACACTCATGGATGATATCCCATAAAATCATCTGTTTATTTTGTTGTACAAGAAAACAAAGCACAAAAGCTTGGGATATTTCATTCATTTTGAACAATCTACCGTGGGAAATTTTTTTGATTGAATTGGGTTCATAATAATCAAAGTCATTGCTCTATTTTTAGACTGTAAGTTAGGAAAAAAAAGAAATATACTTCTGTTTTTTCTTAATTGAAATTTCAGCAATTCCTAAATAACTGGTTTGTATATTATTGCAAACTGTATGTTATAAACAGAACATTTTAAACACTGTATTTTTAAAAGTCGCTGTTAGAATCGGCAGGCCTTGTTATGGAGTACATTCTGGATATTCTACCTCTGGTAGGGCATCTTCCAAATTGTGAAACTCAAACCATCGCAGAAACTTTGTGTGACTTCAACAGTTTGGGTGAGTTCAGGCAGATTTTCATGGCAATCTCTCAGACTGCATTCCAAAACTCTTATAGCCTGCTAAGCCAACAAATAGGTTGTAGAGGTAGGTGTTTGAGGATTTTCAGCATCCTATTGGGCCCCAGAGACAAGCTGCTGAAAAGCTAGGGCTTCCTTCACCTCCTTTACTTCCTTATTCCTGCTAGAAACCTATTAGTGAAAGAAACATTAGGGGGTGAAAGCTGATTAATGATTTTTCTTAGTTTCCATGCTGGCTATCAATGAGCAGTAGAAATAATACCAGACCTGACTATTCTGGCCAGATTAACAGAATCATGGTGACATTTCTCTGTCTCAGGTCTCTGGGGGGCAGCAGGAAAACCAAGCTGAATAATACATCACTTTTAATTATCAGCTGCCAGGACAGCAGTTTGCCATTTGCAGGCAAAGACTGCGGGTTGCATATATGATCTTGGTAACTACAAATTTCATTCTTTTTCAATCAAAATAATTTTCATTAACATTTTTAGGAGCTTAGATTTTTTGTTTTAAATTGGAAAATTTATTTCCATCATTTTTTTTGAGATTAGTTTATTATATGGAAAATTAGTGACTATTTTAAATTAATTCCTGTGAATCCATCCTTCACATGTAACATCATTCTTAGGAATTTACCTGGTTAAGAATGGATCCACACACTGCTTCATAGCTCATTCATCAAACCTAAACATGTAGAAAGGAGGCCTGTATTTCAATAAATTAATATTTTTTTTCTATCTTATCAGTGTTGCGTTCCCAATTGGAATACCCCGCTCTCAATCTTACAACTTTTGGTTATGTGAAACTTACAGTGGTTTTTTATGGCTTTGTTTGTTTGTTTTGTGTATGTTTGTGCTGTGATTTTGGTGTTGTTCCTTTCTTCTAGAAACTGCACTGTTGTGCCTTTGAAAACAGTAGATTTAAAATTATTTTGATAACACTTGGCAAGATATATTGTGGCCCAATTAACTAATTATAAAACATTACTTTCAGGATAAAAGAGGTATGGAAAATACATTATTAACATTTCTCAAATATTCATTAATGATCTTCAAGTGTATATTCAATAACAAATGTGTTTACTGAGAGTTCATTTCTTGTTTTTGAAAAAATGTTCATGAGAGAAAACGTAAGATCAGCACTGGAATTGAAAAGGTAATATATTTGCTAACGTTATTTCCTTTATCTTGGAAAAATCCTTTCACAGCATTCCTTAGTATCAGGACATAGTGTGTTCAGAAAGTGAGAGTATAGGTGAAGTAATCCAAGTAGTACAGTATTAACATTAAAATAGGCTATAGATCTGTAGGCAAATCAAAAGAACTGTCTGAATCCCAGATTTTGTGCCTCAATCCTGGGGGCAGTGGAAACTCCCTCACTCACTAACTTCAGTCGTCATCACAGAATCAGAGAATTGTACTGTTCAGAAGGGATCTCTGGAGATGGTATACACCATCCCCCTGCTAAAGCAGATTCCCTACAGCAGGTCACACAGGAGAGCGTCCAAGTCAGTTTTGAGCATTTCCACAGAAAGAGACTCCACAATCTCTCTGGGCAGCCTGTTCCAGTGCTCTGTTACTCTCAAAGTAAAGGATTTTTTTCCTCATGTTCATATGGAACTCACTGAATTCCAGTTTGTGCCTGTTGCCCCTTGTCCTGTCACTGGGCACCACCAAAAAAAGTCTGGCCCCATCCATTTGACACCTGCCCTTTAGATATATGTAAGCTTTGATAAGATCCTCCTCAATCTTCTCCAGGCTGAACAGCCCCAGGTCTCTCAGCCTTTCCTCATGCAGGAGGTGCTCCAGGCCCTTAATCTTCTTTGTGGCCCTCTGCTGGACAGAGATCTCTGTCTTTCTTGAACTGAAGAGCCCAGAACTGGAAACTGTATTCCAGATGTGATCTCACCAGGGCAGAGGAGAGGGGGAGGGTCACCTCCCCCAACCCACTAGCCACATTCTTTTTCATGCACCCCAGGATAACACTGGTCTTCTTAGCTATGAGGACACACTGTTGTCCACAAGGAACATCCAGGTTCTTCTCCAGAGAGCTCTTCTCCAGCAGGTGAGCCCCTATCTCGTACTGATGCACATGGTTATTCCTCCCCAGATGTAGGGCCTTGTTGAACTTCATAAGATTCCTCTCCACAGAACTCTCAAGCCTGTCCAGGTCTCACTGGAGATTAGATTTTGGCTTTACGTACACTTCAAGGATTTGAGCACTCAGAATCATAAAAATAATATAAATCATATCTACCTGTACAATATCATGTCATTGGCCTTTTAGAATAATTTAAGATTGGTCAAATTTTTCAAAATTTGCCATACATCCCTGAGAAGATAATTAAAATTATAGGAACCTCTTCTACAAAGTTATATAAACATAGATATAGAGCCTGTCCCGCAAACAGAGTGTTCTTAATCTGTGTGTCTAACTACACTCAAAATACGCAGTTCTGTAGGTTCATAAAGGAATTCAAGGTCCAGTGCAATATTTTAGTTATCAAATAAATATGTCTTAAAGGTATTTCTATTTTCTGCATTAAAAAAACAAATAAAAACCGCAGTATTCAATTTTAAGGGAACAAGCATGATGTGATTTACACTGTCTGGCTCAGAGTCTTCAGATTACCTTTCTTCTACTCTGGACAATAATTTTTCCACAGCAGCTGTACCATAAACTATGTATTATTTTTTCCTTTTGTATTTTACTCTCCATTTACTTGAGTACTTCATAAGTCATTTTATATTTGTTTTGTAGAAGGCACATATCATCAACATGCTAGAGCTCACACTTGGGAATAGTGCGTGTATATTTCATGTGGCTATCTAAAATACCCAACTCCCAAGAACACTGTTTTTTTTTTCTTTAGTTTATAGATTCAATAATCTCAATTTAAATACTTTTGCACTGGATTTTTCTTTAGACAGGCTGCTGTGTGTCCTCTCTATATAGAGAGAATTTGGAGAATATATATTCAAAATTCTTTTAGGCTTCAACTTTTCTTTCAATGTGAATCGCCGTTTTTTTTAAAAAAAAGAGCAAGACTTTTTTAGTATAGAGTTTCAGAAAATCGGAAGAAAAACATGATCTTTTTAAAAAAATTGTTCATGTCAATTAGAGAAAAATCGCAGAGCTGGAGAACGAAAATATGCACACCAATTTTGGATCCAGGGGCCAGGCGTGCTTCAAGTAAAGGGAGCTTAGGGTTGCTGTGGGCATCGGTGAACAAAAATGAGCAAAACAAGATCACAAAAACTGAGGTTTGAGTTATGGAGTCACTCGGTAGCTTGTATTAAGAGTATGTCTTTTGGAATGGAGGTATGCAGAGGCTAGTGTGCAGCTGTATCTTACCAGGAGAGTGGCTCTGGAGACCCTACGTTCAAAGTGATATAGATACAGCCAGGCAGAGCATTTCTTCCTGTAAAGGAGAAAGGGTTCCAGAGAAAATGAGAGTCTGTCTTAAAACAGACAAGTCTGTGAATGTTCAAGGACAACTGGGCAACCTGCATTCCCTAGTTTCCAGAATATATGAAGAAACAATTTGGCATGAGTAGAGACTACATACACTCCTCTGTAGCCTTTGTCTCTGAAGAGTTCAATATATATTTTAGGATAATTTATCACTACTTTCTATAACTCCATTCAAGTCACTGTTTGAATCCGGTTTTATCTTAATTTACAATATGTTGGCTTTAGCTTGTTTTGTACTAAACATCAGAGCTAGAAGAAATAAAAAATAATAATAGGCTAAGATTAAACTGGGAGATTTATTCCCTGATTTTATGTTGTAGAGAGTTAAGAGCAGTAAAAAGGAGTGAGTTAAAAATAGTAAAAAATCTCTACCATAAAGCACACTTGCCTTTTTTTTTTTTTAAATACCATTCAAGAACATCTTTTCAGTTGGTTCATAAAAGTAAAGTGGTCCAGGAATGATACAACATGTAATTAGTAGGAATGGTGGATGTAACTGATTCTTTTCAGCTATTACTTTCATAAACTTTGTATTCATTTATCAAACTCCATTTTACAAAATCCTTGGGGGAGGAGGGCCCTGCAGGTACTTTCTAAAGTATCTATAAAGTAAAAGCAAAGGTATTATTGGCGATTTTTAATTCTCTACATAGGTTTTCATGTACCTAGTGGAAAATAGAGTAGCAAGAAAAGCTGAAAATCAGCAGTGTAAAATTAAAATTTTAGTGTAGAAATTATTTTTTCTCATATTTTCAGAATGTATTTTACTTGTTAATTGAGCACAATTTCCAGCTGTCATCTTTAGCATTCCTCCATTCTCAGCTGTTGTCTCATAAATGGCTAGAGAATGCTCTTTCTCTATTTAGTACTAATTAATTTTGTTAATTAAATGTCATCCTGCTTTTTTCCTTATTAGGGTTTTTGTACCAAAATGGTTCCCAGGACATTGCTGCTAAAATCGCTGAAGATTAAAAAGAAAGGATGGAAATTGAATGTGCAAGCACTAGGGAATTCATTAAATCATAGAATCATAGAATTAGCCAGGCTGGAAAAGACCTACAAGATCATCCAGTCCAACCATCCACCTACCACCAATAACCCCACTAAACCATGTCTCTCAACTCCACATCTAAATGTTTCTTGAACACTTCCAGGGACGATGACTCAACCACCTCCCTGGGCAGCCCATTCCAGCACCTGACCGCTTTCAGAAAAGTAGCGTTTCCTAATGTCCAGCCTAAATCTCCCCTGGTGCAACTTGAAGCCATTCCCCCTCATCCTGTCACTAGTTACAAGAGAGAAGAGGCTGACCCCCAGCTCACTACAACCTCCCTTCAGGTAGTTATAGAGAGCGATAAGGTCTCCCCTGAGCCTCCTCTTCTCCAGACTGAACAATCCCAGCTCCCTCAGCTGCTCCTCATAAGGCCTGTGCTCCAGACCCCTCACCAGCTTCGTCGCCCTCCTCTGAACACGCTCCAGGGCCTCAATGTCTTTCTTGCAGTGAGGGGCCCAAAACTGGACACAGTACTCGAGGTGGGGCCTCACCAGGGCTGAATGCATTGTAAGACTTGCAAAAGCCTCTTGACAAGCAGGGTGGGAACTTTAAGACACTTTCCTCCAGGAGCAAGCTCATAAGCTATCCATTTCTGGCAGATGTTTTGATGGTTGGCAGTACTATCACAATCTGATGAACCCAAGAACCAGTGTCAACTTGTAATCCTATTCTGAAATTTTTTATTATGGCAATTACATTGACTTGGAATGCCGTCATATTAATTACATAGAACCAGTGGACAACCACCTTGTTATTTCTTTTTAGACCTAAAAGTAACAAGTGGAAGGAGGAAGAAAATGAGAAAGGAAGACTTTGCTTCTTCCGTTTTGTCAGCTGCTCATCCATCCATTAAAAAGCCATGTATTCCTTTCTGGGGGCATGCTGGTATGTGTATGTGAGAGCTGACAAGCAGTCACATGAAGATGATTGCTGCATTTTGAACCCCTCTGTAGCCCATGGCACAGTGTAATACATATGTTAATAATGCTCTTTTGCTGTGCTGGAGGATTTTGCTATTTTTTGCTGGCATGATACCCAAGCATAGACCAATTGTGTTAACATGGAAAACTGCCAGTGAGGAACATAATCCAGGATATTATCAGGAGAAACATGCAATCCTTACTGATTTCTTGACACTAGCATTAATAACAGAAGCAAGGTTTCCTACAAGTCCCCAAGTTTTTAGTCAGCATGTTCTGTTAGTTCTTACTGTCATTCATCATTTTTCAAAGACTTTTGTGGGAGTAGGGAGAAAGAGGGCAAATGCCCCCAGCTGTGTTTCTGTGGGCCGCTTCTGCTCAGTTTTTCTCACTACCTAGGCTTGGGACTAGGAGGTGCTGTGTGCTCTGCACCTGGGAGAAACACCTGCTGGCATTGTGGCAGGCTTAGGTGATGCAGGAAGGCAGACTCATATTTCTGTCAGTTTTCATGGCTGCTGAATCAGTGCCGAGTGTTTTACAAAGTTCTCTTTACTTATTCACATGCTTGAAATGCACAGGGATGGCCCGGTTTGTCAAAGGCAGTATGGCTAGGGATTACCCCATGTACTAACAAATTAAACCTGCAATACTCACCTAAATAATATGTTCAGCCTGTGTTAACCACTTCCAGGCAGCATCTGGAAATGTACCACAAGGGCTAGACAGTACCTGCAATTGGAGTTGACATAGTTTAGCTCTCTGAAACATTGTAATTCAACAGAAAGACCACATAAAGCATTTCCTGATATAGGAAGCCTCTCTTTCTCCCTTCAACCTCCATGAGGAAAACATTTTGCAAATACAGTAGAGATGGACCCATGTCTTGTCGAAAAATAGGTCTTAATTTAGATTTGCTTCTTAAACTTCCTAAAATTTAAATGTGCATGCATGGCGGTGCAGAGTCTGTTGACTGCTAATCTCATTGTGTTAGATTATTAGATATTTTAGTTTGTCTATTACTTAAGAGTATGTAAGAGTTCTCATCTGTTTCTTTAATAGAAAAAAAAAAGCTTGCAGTTACTATTCAGGGAATATAGACACTGTACTGCCCAATTTGCAATGAGAGGTGTTTGGGGTTTTTGTTTGTTTGTTTGTTTGTTTTGACACTAGTGAGAAACCAAGGCAGACAGAAGAAAAAAATGTATCTCAAAAAAGAATTGTAATATAAAATGTATATAGTCAGGAAAAAGGTAATATATGTGGATCTAAAGTAAAATAGCCGAAGTCAAGGAGTATAGTCAATTTATCAAATGAATCCTTCCAGAGGCTTTCAATATTCAATCCCTTAACAACTGGCTAGTGAATATTCACTGTTCTTGTAGCTAGTTTCATTGCCAAAATGTATGCTTACACGGGACAATCCAAAGTGTTCTCCACAATTTACTGAACGGCTTTGGTAAATGAAGAAGTTAATGCAGGTCAACCACTGCTATCCAGTCTATCTCCTTGCCATGCTGACACAGTATGGGATGCATTTGTTTGGCAAGTTTGTACTTGCCTTTAGAGATGCCGCTACTGGTCTCTGTCAATGTCCAAGTTCAGCAAAGCCAGTCTAACTTTCTTCATATGTTTTATAAAACTATACTTCAGCAAAGATCTCTTGCTATGGTTAAGTCGTAAGCAGTTTGTGGACAGAATCATACTGAGCTAATCTATTTTGTAAATGTTTCAAAATAACGAATGCCTTCCCAGAATTTTGGATGGATTATCCACAAACAGACATGCAAACACAAACCCTTTTTTCAACCAAGTTCTTTGCAATTGATATTCAGCCAGCTCTGGAGATGTGGCATTGTTATAACAGTGGTCAGGAGAGTAAAAATAATTGTGAGGAGAATTTCAAGAGCACGGTAACATTTCATGAATTAAATAACTGAAAAGAGGTGAAGAAAAAGACAAAGGTATAGAGCAGATTTTAAAGAAGTAATACTAGCTATAAATATCTTGGCATTCCTGAAAGAAATAGGAGAAAACTTTCCAATTATATCGCAAAACAGCTGGTTTATGTTGTATTACTGAATCTTATATAATTTATAACATTACTTAATGTTATATTAATGTTATATTACTGAATCTTAGTCATGTTTTTCACAGCATAATAACAGGGAAAGAGCTAATATATTGTTCATATCCTAAACTTGTATCTGGCCTGTGGTTACAGCATCATTGGGAAATTACTTAGAAATAAACTAAAGAATGTGTACTATCAAGATAATCTTCCTGCACTGCCAAAACCATACAGTTGATAGTATAATAGTAATAATAATACCCTGTATTCCTGACATTGACATGCTAGCGATATTGAATACCACTATGTCCAAACAGCTCTCATGGGAAACTAATCTATGAATGCAGGTGTTTGAGATGAACTGGTTTCAAGACACAGGAGAAAATTAGGTTGCCTGTGTGGATGGACAAGAGGAGTATTATAACCTGCTCTTGGTAACAGGCTGTCATCAATTACCTCTCTCCTGTACAGGTCAACAGGGGAGCAAAGAATTCAAAGGCATCGCTGCAGCCAGCAAGATCTAAACCTCAATCATGTCATTGATCCACCCTCAAATGCCCTTTCCTGCGAGTTCCTCAAGGCAAGTTAAATACAGTTATTTTTTCTGACTTCTCACTGTTAGATCTTGTACACAGTCTCACAGAAATAGAGTCAGCATCTATGCTACAATATATGCTGTACCTATTCTATTGGCTTGCATTCAGCAAGTTTAAGTCAATTCCAATCACTTTCCAACTTAAGTGCCAGGGAGCGTTTGGTGCCTTACAGCATAATGCCTGTCTAAAGAGGACTGTTGCAGGAGATTAACTTGTAGAAACTTCATTCTAGCTGAAGGAGAGAGCACAAAAATAAGAAGGAAATCAAAGCAAGGTGGAAGGTTAAAATACAAACATCAGGAGATCATTTTAGTGCTTGCTGGAGACTGGTTGAAGTCGAGAAACTTGAAACAGACTTTAAAAAAATTCTGGAGTTGGAGGAGAAGTGGTGAGAAAATATTACATACCTTATGGTCATGTCTGAAAACACAATCCTTCTGTCTGTGGAGGTATGAGAAAAAAATGAAACATGAACTCTAGGTTTGCTACATTCCTATGCAGCCAAAAACTGGGGGATTTGAGGGATCTTGTAAATTGAACAGAGCACTGAAAATAATCATTCTAACAGCTTCTGCAAATAGCAGAACTTTTGTATGAAAAGTGGGACTTGGTTATAAACCCCCGTGTCTGAAATTTAGATATACTCTGAGAAGGAGGCTCATGGATCTAAAAAGATAACCCAAAAAATCAGAAATTTGGGGTTAAATGAGAATCGAAAAAAATTTACATAGATGATCAATGACCCATTGATTCTACAATCACTCCTAGAAAGATTGAAGCTTTCAAAATCCTGGTGATAACAGTAGTAGTCAAAGGTAGCATTCTCACATATAGGTAACAAGCTAAGTTATATCCTAAGCTATATACACCAGATCTGAACAATACAGAATGCGCAGTTGGTAGCTGGATAATTGGTTGTAAGAATTGAGCGATGCAGCTGAGGTACAGGACAGGATCTGTTCAGGGTTAGAAAAAAAAAAAAAAAACAACAAAAACAAAACAGTTGCCTGTGCACATGGGAGGCTAATTTTGAGACGGGAGAAAGGTACAAAACTCTTGCATCAGAACTACCTGACCTGAGAACTCAGACCTATCTGCAATACAGGGGAAAAAACGTCAGTGGGTAATTACATACAATACAGGTTTTGAGTATTTGTCTCCAACAGGAGTGGCGCAGGAGAAGAGATTTTTTGCCACTCAGCATTGGCCTAACTGTCTTCTCCTTAATATCCCTGGTAGACAGAGTTTGAGCGATTCCTTGTGAATGCCATCCTATTGCCTTCTGTTTCACCTGTGTACATCAGCGGTATTGGTATTTTTAAAGTGCAGTCAACTGTGAGGAGTAACAAAGTCAGTTTAGGAAAGCGTAACATCATAGTGAGTTTGCCACCAGAAATTATTTTCTTTTCTAAGAAATTCCAAAATTTGCTGAAAACCCATCATTGAAAAAGAAATTAAAACCCAAAACAAACATGGAGTAATGTAATATTTGCAAGCATTGTACAAGTCTCAGATACAAACTGCTTAGTCTGAGTAGCTTTTTGCTGGATGGAGGTCTTGCTCATCATTTCACTGACTTGTTTGTAACATTCAGACTTGAAAGGCATGATAATGAAAATTTGGGAGATGGTTTACAGTTTAAAATTATCTTCCATGTAAATCTGTAAGTTTCTTGTGATGTTACTGACATTTTTGTACTGTCTGTTTTCTGAGATAAAGTCCTGTTTTTCTAAAGTTGAGAAACAATTCACCTGACATGCAGATCTGTCATTCAATGATAGGTGTGTTTGAATGCAGGGAAGGCAGTTGGTTACATAAAGTTTGCTGCATTTCTGAAGTATTTTCTATTACGTTACACTACAGTGCTGAAACTTTAGTGCAATGTTTCCTCTATTTTCTTTTTTTTTTTTTTTTTTTTTTGTATGCAAGCGTTGTTCCTGCCAACATAGATATATGAATATAAGAACACTGGTAATATCTATGTGCATTGAGTCGTATGTACCAATTTTGGTATTGAAGTCTGTATTTAGAAATATCGTCTCCTAGAAAGATTTCCAGAGCAACAGAGACACAATTGTGTCCAGTGTTATCAATTATGGAAGGTATTGGTTTGAAATTTTAAGTTTGTGCAAAAGTAAAACTTATTTAGTGGAGCCTGTCTCAAAGACTGAAGGAATAGTTTGGTGCAGAACAGTTCTGTAGGTAGAACAGAGGTAAATTGTGAAATGAAAACAAAAAATAAGCTCATGAAAAATGAGACGGTTGAATTGTGCTATGTTTCATAAAACCTGCAATCCATCATCTTTGTTTTTAACATATTTAGGATTGTTTGGTTAGCATTCTTAAGGAGGGAAGGTAAACCAAGATCTTGACGTAGCTGCTGGAATAGTTACATGTAGATGCAAAAATAGGGAGGAGCACATTTATGGTCGGCAGACTATTGTTGCATTCTCATGTTCGCTCATACAACTCAGGTCTTCAGTTTCACTCTGTGTGTGCTTGCCTTGTAGGTGAGAAGTAACCATACGAATTCCATGACAAGCACAGAGTGCTTGTGCTTGATGATTTTAAAGAGCTCTTTGTTTTCTTTCTTCATTTTCTCACTTAAGGAGAGAACATTAATGTTTCAGCTCTGTTCAGCAATCCTTGGGGGAGAGCAGCAGTACAGACTTTTGCTTTGCAAAACTACATGTGCACACATAAATACAGATATAGATGCACGCAGTACAGACACAGAGATACATGGTATGCATGGATTCTTATGTATAATACCCCAAAATATCATCTTCTGATATCTTAATACTAAATGTAGTCAATCTATCTGTATTTATTTTTACCCGTAAAAACATTGTAAACACCTACGTGAATAAAAAGTCCATCATATTATACTTCCTCCTTGTCATTTTCAGGAAAGTATTTTTAAATGTACATCTTGTTGCTTTCAGCGAAATCGTAAGTATTATTGCTTAACTATGTATAATACTTTTTTTGTAATCTACCAGGCTTTAATGAATGCATGCTTTAATACTTAGCAAAAGAAAAACAAAGCCATATTCAGATGGACTGAGTTTGATATTTTACAGACATGTATTTCAAAAGATGAAATACAAGCAGCTGAAAGATATGCAAATCAGGCTACATATTGGCTAAAATAACAGAAAGTGTGCTTTCTTGGGGGAATTACACCAGTATTAACTCAAATAGGGTGCAAAGATAGCCTATATTTTGGAATATATTTTTCTTCTTGAAAGTATTCCTAAGTTACTCCATCCTCCTGATGCAAAGACTAGTGAATGATGAAAGTGGCTTGTGACAGGAAAATTTCATGTGAAGCCCTGGCCAAGTGCAAGCAGAGTGATTTTTTCCTATCGTGTTGCCAGTTTTTTTCTCAACATGCCTTCACTGAGAATTCACAGACCCAATCCTACAAACTTGTTCCCTAGTATTCATATACAATCATGCAAGGCTTTTCAATTTGTATTATTCATTTCCTTTTTTTTTTTTTTTTTTTTTGTGTGTGTGTGTGTGTGTGTGTGTGTGTGTGTGTGTGGAAAGGTTGCACAGGGTAATAAACAAAGATACGTGGAGAAAATAGAAAGTTGTTCTTTTTTTTCCTTACACCAAAGATCAATAGTAATAAATCTTGGCTCTCAAAATGTAGTATATAGCACTGACAATAACATAGTGGGGTTTTGTTGAAATCATTAACTCGAGCCACTTCTGCAGAGTCTAATCCTTATTGCACACTATTTAATACAAAGTATCTTCTACTACAAACTTCTGCTCATGTTATTAAAGATCATCAAAACATATTATGGCTTTACAGATTTTACTGAAAAGTCAATTCTCCTTCCAGTGTCCAGTAATTTTTTCATGTCTAGGATTTTGTCTGTTTAGGATGGCTTTGCTGGATAAGGCAGATTTGAGGTATGACAGTATGCCCACTACCCATTTTAAAAAAAAGTTGAGATTTTCCCTGGAGAAAGTTAATAAAAATGAAGAAGTGGTGGTCTGCTCAATTAAATTAGGGTTATAATAATAATAGTTCACTCCAAAAGTAATGCTTCCCATTTATTTTCATGGAAATTACAACATATACAAAGAGCACAATAACACTGATAGAACAAATTCTCTGTTACAAAACACTGTTTTTTGACATAGTCAACATTATGAGCTGATTCATGTGAATGAGCTGATTGAGGTGCTTTTAATTTCATGGCATGATAGCTGTACATAGCCATCCAGAATGTGGCTTGGCTTTCACATCTCTGTCACCACTGTTGTAATGCACCACACATTGCCTTACTGTGCTCACATGCACTGTTTGGTCTCCATAAATGTTCAGCAAATCTCAATGAATGTCAATGGGTACCATTTTTTTCTGCATGGAGGAATTCAATGACACACTTCTGCTTTACACACACTTTCATGTCAGACGCCATTTTGTCAAACTGCCCCTCTGCTGCCATCTGTCACACGGCAACAGCACGTAATGGGATACTGATGGGAAGGTGCAACCCCTACTGCCATAACACTGACATCCATCTCTGACATTGTCGGGCAACACTATAAAATAGGAGGCATTGCTTTTGGAGCAGCCCTCATATTTGTAACCATGAAGAAGTAACTTTTTCTTTTGCAGACTTTTTAAACTTCCTCTACTCCTGAACCTGCTTCCTTGGTGTTGCAGTCTCCTAAATGTTTCTTTGTATTTGAGATCTTAAGAACTGAATTTGGAAACAACTGTTTAACTATGAAAGTTTTGTTCGTGATGAAAACATTAACAGAACAAATCTGTATTTTCCAATGACTGCAACAGACAACAGGAATAACAGTGTGGTGATGACCTTACAAACCCCTGGCAGTGACTCACAGAGATATTTGAACAAAACAGTCAGGAGTCACTGATGGACTGAAATATACTTTCCCCCCAAAGGAATACCTCATAAATATGTATGAAAGTATTCAGCATTATCAAAATACTGAAGATTACTGACATGGCTTATTGATGTATTTTGCAGTCAATAAGTTGTTTTAGAAAACCTCAGGAAGAGAAAGGAAATAGTAATGCATGCTTTTATTTCCTATTGAGCTACTTTACACCATCAAGGAAAAAGTTCACCACAGCCATATGTTTCTCCTCTGTGTTTCACTTTCTCATTTCTTTGCCAACTCTATTTGTCAAAGAAATGTGAAATGTACAAAACAACAAAATACAAAATGTTTGACATGAGGATTATGCAAACCAACTTCAGAAAATAATCTTGAGCATCAAATCTTACAGAACTTTTGCAAAATTATTTTTTTGCATAATTGTATATGAAAGTATTTTCTGTTTTCATTCAACTATTGTAAATCTTTTCTATGCTTCTTCTTAGCTGTGCTATATCACTGTCACACTAGCCAGAATAAGGTACATATTCAAAGGACAAGGATAAAGATATAATTGATAGTGAACAGGATCAGTTGTAGATAATGAAGAAAATAATAGCTGACAAACTACACAAAAATCTGGGGGAAAAAGATCCATAAATCAAAGATGCTAATTGTTACTTCCACTACTTGTTAAGATGAAAGATGACACTAGCTAGGCATTTTCTCAGCATGATCTCTCATAAACAGATGTCCAATGCCTTGGGTAAACCTGTACAAACTGAGAAGTATCTACTGACTGCATCATTAGTCTTCTTCTGATTTCAAGCCAGGGATGCTGAAAAACAAATTAGTCAACTGATCCTTACTAAAGTCGAATTTTATTAAGCAAAAGCATTTGCTGAAGGGTAGAGGGGAACACTGGGTGTATGCTGAACTTTATATAACAAAATCCCAATGAGAAAATATTCCCACAGTTTTGAATTTGAGTAATTATTTGCAAACTTGACATTTTTTTCATGTGTCCAGTCTATAATGTACATTTGTCTTTTCTCTAAAGCATGTACTTTGGATATGTTAGCAACATGAATATGCTTGAGAATAAAGCAGCTGATGTATAAGTAAAATACCACATTTTTCCAACATCATTATTCACAGGTACTGTGTTCATCACTGTTTTCTTGGTTACACCTAATAAAAGAAGTGAAATGAGTCCCCAGGTCATCCATATGTGAATTCTCAGATCTAATTAGCCTGGAGGTAACAACAAGCAGTGAAACCATATTCGGTTTCTCAAGGCAATATAGTCTGAAAAGTGACTGATGCATTTAGTGACATTTCCTTTTAAAAATGTATAGAATTAACATGTTATTCAATATACTGAAGATATTTTGTTTTTTGAAAGATTTGATAAGTGCTCTGTAAATATCAAAAAGGAAAAGGAATTATTTAGGGACAGGCCTATCAGAAAAAAATGAATGATAAGGAATAATAGGATGAAATCAAGAAAGGGATAATTTAGACTTACAACAGGAGGAAAATTCTGACTGAATGGTTATGTCATGGAAAAATACTGTAAAAGACTTAATGGAAGAGAGACATTATGAGCCCTTATCTGTATATTTCTAATAAAAATAATATCTAGAAAATTAAATTCAAGAAATTATTATGCATTAAAGGATGAGTAGGTCTGGATTAGATCAATTTAGCATTTCTTCCTATCTCTGCTATCTATATCTCTGTGCTGACTTTGTATGAAAACAAACCCCAATGAATTGCCAGAAACTAATTATCAAGGATGTAAGTGGCCTTAAGAGAAGAATTTACAAATTGCAAATAGACTTAAAATAAGGATGATTGTTGTTTTATTGCCATTGTTTAGCTTTTGTTGTTAGATGAGAAAACAAAGAAATTAGGGACTAAAATAAAACAATATCATACAGAAAAGCCCAGAGACCCTTTTTTCCCCAGCAGCTCTTATTGCAAAATTCACACTGAATGCTTTGCAGTTCCAAAGCTGAAAGTGACCAAATAAGTCACTTAGATATTACTTCAGCATCTCTTTACCACTGGCTGCTTTAGGAATTAAATTAAATAGGAGCTGATGTATCTGACCGTAATGGCTCTAATAGACATCTGCCTGAGTTCAGACTGAATAAAACCAGGGTAGGAAGAAAGGAATACAGCCCCTTAATAAGGAATATCCCCATGACACAGAAGGATGTAGGGACACATTCCTGCTTCCCTTGAGTTCAGTAGAAGCTTGGCCTTGGCTCCAGGAGCAGCAACACCAAGTTCCTGCCCCAGCTGAAAGGGAGCAATGACTGTGCAGGCAGTTCAGAGCTGCTCACCAATCTCTTGCCCTCCTCCCAGCCCCTGCACTTCTGAGAGTGCTCTGCACACCTCTTTCTGTTTCATAATTGCTCTCTTTTCACACAACACTGGACTGCTGAATTCATCGTCTTGCATTAGGGGTAGCTATATGTTAAGAAGATTCAATACACACAACAGATTTCTTTCTCTTTGTAAATAATATCCAGAATTACAAGGTCTGTTACTCTTGCTTGTGCTGCGGTAGTGCATTAGAGGTACTCTGACTTTTCCCAACTGTATTTCCTTTCTAAACTCATTACCTTATAAATATTAATGATGCATGTTTAGAAACAGGTTTGATTAGCGGTTTCATTAGCTTTGAGTAGAGAGCAGAATAGCAAAGTATCAATGTTTAAATTTGTCTCTCAAGGTATGATACTTAAAAAAAAACATTAAAAAAATCATAATTACAAGAAAGACAGTGCTCATTAATGGAAAAAAAAATAGAGTATTGTTTGTTTCTAACTCTTTGGCCTATTTCACATTTCATAGTAACAAAATAATACTAATTGGATAAGATACTATTAATTGGATAACAAGACCAAATATCTTTTAAAAGCTAGGAGCTTTTGAAAAATTCATTATGATTTTGAAAAAGCTATATTTAAAAGAAGTGAATTTATAAGTGAAATATGAGAAATCCCTGTCTACTTAAGTGCATGCTTTGCCAGCAGCATATATATATATGCTGTATATATTTGTAATATATATTTGTATATTTGTAATCTTCATCTAATCTGGGCATTAACTGCAAAGCAACCATCAAATACTGCAGGTGATATGACAAATAATATAGTAATATACATTTTGTTACATTATTTCATAGAATCATAGAATGGTTTGGGTTGGAATGGACCTTTCAGATAATCTAGTTCCAACCCCCTGCTAGAGGCAAGGACACCTCTCACTAGACCAGGTTGCTTTGATGTCGTCTTTCTCACTGTATGACTTTAGCATATCTTTGGTTAGCACTGAAAATGTGAAGCAACAATTGGAAGCTTTTGTCTACTATCAGCCATTTTTTGATGTAACACCAACCTTCATTTTAATTATATTCTCTTCCAAAACCAGGTAATGAGTGCAAGCAATTTAGATGTGAGCTTATTTGAATTTATGAATACAATTTGTCTACAGTAACTGTAACTGCTAAAATACAGTAACCAGATTTTCTGATGTATAACCTAGCATGAAATATGTTACAGTTTCCTATCATAGGAAATGTCAGATAAATGTTTTAAAACATCTTCAGAACCTGAATGCTTGCTAAATACAAAACCTGCAGGTTACCAAACTAAAAGTAATGTATGAAAATATTCACATACAAAGCATTTCGTTAGCATTTTTGTTATAATTATTAACCGAAAGACTTGGATGCTTCATGCTTCTATGTCAACTATGTTTTCCACAGTGTTGGAAAACAATTATTTCAAATAATGCTTCATATTGATGAATGAGTTCGAGCTGAATAAATTGCATGTCTAGATTGAGCTATATATTGTATGGTATAAATCTGTAATTTCAAATTTCATAATATTTTAACTTCCATTCCCAACCAAAACTACATTAAAGGTCTCTTTAGACAACATGACCCTCCCACAATGGAATGGAATGGAAATTTCTGATGCCAAGAAGCTGTGCACAGCAATGAAAGCTTGTATGTCTAATTTTGTATGCAAGTACCCACAGCACATGAAAGTACCTGGTTACTGTGCCTCTGGGCAGCACAACAAAACTCTCAGCACAGCATTATGCTGGAAATCACTCTTACTGTAACTTTATTAAATATTTATCTTCAGAAAAACTTAACACAAACACTGCAACCCTCATTTTCCATGGATGATAGAATCATAGACCAGCTGTGGTTGGAAAGAAACTTAAAGATCATCGTGTTCCAACCCCCCTACTGTGGGCAGAAATGCCTATGTAGTCCATTAATCTCAAATAGTGCTGAAATCAGGGCATCAGGCTTCACAGCTAAATTACTTCACACAAAATATATGAATCTAGCTTTCCTAGGCGATTTTCCCATCTGCTGACCCAGAAATTTGGGGATCTTAGATTGAAACCTGCCAAAATTAAGATTCATTTGCTTTCAGTTGCACTCATTGACATGGATATCTTCATAATTATTCCACTTCCTGTATTCTTCTCCTAAGGAAAAAGAAAAAAAATGCTTCTCTTAGCTGGTAGCTAGCATTAAAATAATTCCACACACTCTACCATGTGGAAACAGGAGAAATCCTCCCAAATGTTTTGCAAAGCTAGTAGATAAGCATGGAATGTGGGACCATGGCTTTAGAGAGGCACCCAGTTAATTATAGCTGCCATAGGTTAAGCACTGTCTCAATTTAAATGTCACAGATTTTAAATAGCAGTATAGAAGATTCAGTTTATGTGCACTTTCACTCAGCAGTCAGGAAAAATGAAAGAAAAATTACATACGGATAATTTTACCAAGAAAATAGAAAACATCAGGTAGAAGAACCTGAAAGTCCCGAATGTGCAAATCTTATAAACTCGCCTACATTCATCTTTACTGCTTACAAAGTCGGGAAGTACAAGTGACAGCTGCTTAGAGTCAGGATGGAAAATGATGAGTCGGGTAGAAAAGGAAGTAGTAAAAGACATCTTATTCTCAAAGTACCTACTGAAACGTGGAGGAGTCTGTCATCTGGCACCCATCAGGATATAAACCCTGGCAACAAACACAAATAAATCCCAGAGGGAAGTTAGCAGTACTTCAAAGACACCAAAGTAAGTTCACAGTTAGCTAGCAGTAGGCTGGCCTCAAAAGTTTATCATTAAGGATACATGAAATATATTTTCTGTGACTAAAGAGTCCAAAGATTTAACCCTTTCTTCTCTTGCTTCTTACAATGGTTTGTTTGGTTTTAGTGAGTCTTTGATGATAACCTGTACAACATCCATGAATCACTCATTAACTCTGTGCTTTTATAGTGGGTGCTTTTCCAATGAAATCATATGCTGTTTCTTTAGCTTTGCACTTGGACAAGTAAAATATTCAGTCATAGAAGAAAAGAAATACAGCTAACACAGGCTTAAAATTTCCTATTGCTGTGAATGCTTACCTCTTCACTATGGCTATGCAGGTATTAATATAGGAAACTGCGATTCTTCAAACATTTGTGCAGAATCTTAATAGTCCAGATGTTCATGAATAGTAAACAAAAAACAGCAAAACATGAATGAATGGAGCAGCTGCTCAGAATGCAGAAGAATGTTTGCAAACACCATTTTGAAGTATGCAATCAGCCCTGGTTCAGAGGGAAAACTTGGATAGCCAACAAAAGTTTGAAAAAGCAACTGAACATGTCAACAGTATTATATAGTCTACCCAAGCTTTGAAGCTATTCAGCAGAAACAGAAAGCTCCTGTTATTTTTTGAGTATTTTTCACTTCCGAATGGGTCAAAACTAGAGCAAGAACAATGTTATCAAGTTGATGTATTGCTAAGAGGTCCCAGAGCTCTACATGCATGTACACACCTTTGCTCATTAATCTGACTGTCTCCTTTTGGGGTCCTTCAGGTACTTAGGCCCTATATTTCTAATTTATGAACTGTTGGCTCTCAGAAGTAAGGCTTAATTGGAGATGAAGTGATTGGGATACTCTACCCATCCCTCTCTCCTGAAATTCTGAAAAATAAGCTACTTACAGGGTTGGTAAATGGGATGGTGTAATCTTTATTATAGTAGTTGCCATGTCCTGTTGTTTATAAAAGTTCTGCCATGGAGCTGTTATTTGGTCTTCTCCTGGAAAACGTTCTGCCCAAATGAGGCCAGGAACCAGACAACAGGGGCTTTTATCTTAATTTATTGCACCCTGAATTTCTATGTTTAAAAATTTGGTGCTGTCATTTGTGTAATTTGTAAAACACTGACTCAGAATTTAAAACCCCTATTGTGTTTTTGCTGTGCTTAGCTGTAGGTATGGGTAGATATATCCAACTCTGCTGGATAGCCATCTGGTCAACAGTCTCTGGTCATTTATTCACCAAAATTATCCCTTGCTGTTTCCAAGCTGAACATCTGCAAACTGCAGCAATGTGCATTTCCTCTCTTTCTTCCTTCTGTCTCCTGTCTCCAGGAGTGTGCACTGCAGGTATATGAGCAACTGATCTTAACAAACTGATGGTACAGAATGAATTACAATCCAGAAGGAAGACTAACAGAAGGAATATTGAGTGATCTGTGTTATTTTCCATTAAAAATTTCTGAATTGCTTTGTTTTCTGTCAATATTTGTTTCACATTTTGACAATAACATTAATATGAGGAAGTAAAAGGCCCACTTCTTTGTGTGTACACACACGAGCTGGTTTCAGCCACAGTCAATCACCAGAAATTGAAGATGGGAGAGGTGGTTTTGATGGCACACAGGCAGTGTGTAGCAGAATTTTTATCTCCAGAGAGTGAGGAGTGTTTTGATCTTTGTTCAAATGTTGTTGCTGATTCAGATTTTGCATTTAATGGGGCTTGTCAAAAGTCCAATGAAGCCAATGCAAAGATCACATTAAGCTTTAATAAACTCCAGTTTAGGCCCAAAACAGAATGAATATACTTATGACCATAGGGACGTAGCAAAATGACAAACTTACTGGGCCACAAAAACCTAACAGGCAAAGTAACTACCTGTACAAATGCATGGATGTATCTTAATAATTGCGTAATTTTAACATCTTAAATTTGGTTTGCCAGACTGAAATCAGCTTTCATCTAACTTATAGGCAAAGCTAATACTGGTGTAGCCTGGAGTTCATCCTCACAGGTTTTACATTTTGTGGAAATATGTTGAGTCTAGAATAATAATGATGTTACTCTATCCAGACATACAGATATCACTACAGTTTGGATATTTCCCTTATTTGATTGTTGTTTTTTTAATTAAAGATTCATATTTTCAGTCCTGTTTTAAATAAATATGCTCCAAAATTTCCATCTCCCTACAGAAAATAAGCTGTCTCTCATGTCATCCTCTATTTTTATTTTATTAGCCCTTGCTACCCTTCCAAACTTTCTTTGTGAAAATAGAAACACACAAAGTGTTCATTTTAGGTCCATTTTAGCTCCAGTTCTCTTAGTGTAAAATATTCCACTGAATACCTCATTTGCTGTTAACGGTCTCATATCATTTGTATCATTCGTCTTCTCTTGTAAATTTGGCTGACCACCTTACAGTCTTTCAGCAGGAGATAAGGAAAAAAAAAACAACATACAAACTGTTTTGAAACCAGTTTACAAACTGGTGCTAATGAAGCGAATAGGAAGAGTGGAGTCTTTCTTATGCTATAAAGCAATGGCACCAGCAGAAAGGCAGAATTTCCTCTAGCATCTGTGAATTCAGGTGAAATCTCTGAGCTATTGATACCAAGAGATACTGGTTTAACTTCACAGACTTCAGTTAGGCTAGCCAAAAAATACCAGCTAGAGGTGAAATATTGTGCAGCATTGTCTTCATGATTCTACTTTAAATCTCTATGAGGACAGGCAGCTTTGCTAATATTGATAGGAGCTTATTTAGGGATATTTTCATATATTATGTGACAGAAGTAGGTTATTGAGTACTATACACATACTATAATACTATACTATAGTGTAGTATAGTATGTATAGTAATACATACTATAATATCTGCAAAATCAGGGTGAAACTTACAACCTGATCTTGCATATTTGGTCTTTTTTGTGCTGAAGCCACGATTGTCACTTTCATGAATATCCTTTTCACATTTTTAAAATCAGTTAAACAATGTAAAAGGATAAATAAGGTTTCACTTAAAACAGATCACACTTTTGAAGCTGTTCCCTTTGATTTCTTGTTTTACATGTCTCATGTTTGGCCACCGTCGCTTAATTAGGAGATGCTAGATATTTTATCAATGAATGGTTGACATTTTTTAGCTTATTTTCTTATTTGAAATCCCACATGCTGTATTTTTAAATAAAAATAAATGATTACAGTATAACCAGTCATAAAGCAATTTTTTCCCAGAGTACTGTGTCATGAAAGGGCATATGCATAGAGCTAAGTGTCTAAAATGAGATCTTTATAGCCAGCCTAGACACAGAGAACAATGGACTGAAAGTGGTCACTAATGACATTGTTAATGATAGATACCATTACCTTAGAACAGATGTCAAAGTGAAATAGCATTATAGCCTTCAAGATGGACTGCCTTGTCCTTCTCAGTAAATCTATTAAGGTGGCTCGCAAGAACAAAACAGCAGGGTGTTTCTTTTATCTCCTTTTTCTGAAATGCAGAACATTTTGTGTCATGGATGTGACTCATTTACCCACAAAAGGCTCAAGGTACAAATTTTGTGCATGGAAAATGTGTGTGGTGGAGGTGAACAGAAGACAATAGACAGAAGATTAGTCTGTGGAGTTGTATTTAATATAAAACTCAATTTCTGACTACACAAAGACAAAAATGTAATTAATCTAGACTAAGATAAAAAAACTAAAATGTTGTCAGCGCAATCTAGGAGGAACAGGAACTTTGAATTGCTGTAGCTGCACCTAAAGACTGCAGAGAAATCTGCTTGGTGATAGGCGATAGGTATAGGGCTTAACTTTAAGAAACAGTTTATTTCTAATCTGGGAGATGTGAATTCCCATGTCTGCATGCCTACAAATCTCTGTAAGTATGGTTGTGTGTATAGGAATAAATGTAGCCATGAATTTCTTTAGAAAGGTAGGGATAAATGGCAGTGCAGTGGTAAAAATATCAACAGAGAAAAAGTGACCTATGGTTCTCATTTTATTTCATTATTTGCTTTTTAGACCTGTTAATATGAAAGGTAAAGTTGATTCTAAAATTTTATGTGAAGTCTTGTACATATGTAAACACACATATATGAAGCAGACATATGAATGTCAAAAAAAAAAAAAGGTTAAAATGTTGAGAACACTGATGAAAGAAAAGCCCTGATTTTATATTTTATCCACTTTCCAATCAGTAAAGCGCACTCCTGCCACATAAAAGATTGTTTTAAAAGTGCATCAAAGTAAATATCATACAATACAAATTGTGCTTTTTGTGGGCAGTCTTATAGTAAGAAAAGTGTCTTCAGATGACTGCGGTTTGGAATATCATCTTGAATGCTAGTTGCAAATACCATATAAGCTATGGATGAATTCTTTCTAGAATATGACTTCCTTCTTTCTGTAGGTTGTGTCTACTACAGTATTCATTTCTATGTATGTTTATATTTCTGGTTTAATAATGAGAAAAAGAATGGATATAGTCTTTTGGCTAGAACTGTAGTTTAAATTACCACATCTGACAACTAAATTGAGATATTTATCCATCAAGCCTAAAAATGAATACATGAAATACTCATATGTTATGCACTAGTTTTATCTCAGTGATGTTCAAGGCCTCTGGATCATCAGCTACTTTTGTGGATTGGCTTTATTCTTGTGGCTCTGCAAAGCACTTTGCAAGATAAAGAGAGTGGCACCCATATTAGGAGGATGGCTAGTGCACATGTAGATGCTTTTAAACACTCAGAATTGTGCAATAAAATTAAATCTGCCATTTTTATTGGGATTTCCAGCATGTCTTGGAAGAGGAATCATTTTGATTTTGCAGTGGGATAAATAGTGGAGAAAAGAGATTATGGATCATAAAAACTTGATCCAAAGTTCAGTGAATACAGCAGGGTTGTTTCAATCTCTACTGTTTCAATGTGCTCTGGACCAAGCTCCAGGAACTGGCCTCAGACCAAAGTTTGCCATTCTCACAGAAATGTTTCCTTACTCAGACAGAGAAAATGTGGATCCAAATTTTGCAGCATTCCTGCATGCATATCAAGGGAACTTGTTATTACTCTGTTATTTCAGTCCTTGGTAATAAACAGGACGTGTTCCTCACTTCAAGTTTTGCATCAGGTACCATTATGTTATCTTCGAGGGGGAATTTTTATCATTTTTTCTGTTGTGGCTGAATGTGTGATTCTGTGTGATTCTGGCTGAATCTTGCCATAAGAATCAGCAAAGGAGAGGTAAATGGAAATCACTGTCGTTCCACTCCAGAGTGCCTGATGTACTCTGCAGTACACTGCAATAACACTGGCTGCAGCTGGGGGACCATGAAGAATTTGCATAGACCTGCCCATCCCAGTGCCTTATTCCATCTTCCCAAATCTAATTTCAAGGCAAACAATGGTGTTGGGCACAGAATTGTAATCAACTGCAGTTGTAGTATCATGGAAAGAGGTGCTCATTGGCGAAGTGACAATAAACATGAGTTAAATAGAATAGGAACATAATGAGCAACTGGAGGGGCAAGACGGTGATTTTCATGAAGCCTGGTGGGGCTTGTTTGTTTGAGATGGGATCTTCAATGAACAGCTTTCTGAAGCTATGGTTATTGTCAGCACCTGTATCAGTTCCTGCTTATTGGGACCTCAAGATGCTACAGGAAATGGCATTTGGCTTTAGTAAATTTAGTAAAAAAAAAAAAACAAATTGGAGATTTTTACTTTTTCCATGTTACAATATTGTACTATATTTTAGATCCTTGGCACTAACAGGAATTAGAGTTCCTACAGAGGACTTTTATGAGCTCAAGCATGCTTGTGACTTCCAGACACTCAGCAAATAATAGAACAGTTGCCGGTCTAACAGACTCTGTTATATATTCTTTCAAATAATAATTAAAAAAAAGCAAATAAATTTAAATGACAAGCCTCTGTGCCAGAAAATGGCATTTTTTAAGTGTTTCTGCTTCTACATTCAAATGTCTCCAACAGCTGAATAATTCTTCTCTAAAAAAGAAGGTGAACGTGACACAAAGGCAGATGTTTGTGTTTGTTTTCTGTTTTATGAGTCTGAAAGAGATTCAGAGAGAGTAGCCATGTGGGTAACACATATGTGCAAGCAAGAATAGAAGAGTATGCAAGAGACTGTGAGAGACCCTCCTGCCTTCAGTAATCCTCTTCTTAATGCTTCATTCCCCACCAAATTCTCCATCTTCTGACTCCAAAACCAGCCATCTCTATTCCAAAATCGCATCCATCTCTGAGTCACTTCCACTGTGGTTCTGATTTTGAGTGGGTTATCTGAATATGCCTCTGAACATACCTAAGGATGAGAGTTCTCTCAGTAGGTACTGCATGAAGTAGGTTTCTTAGGAAAGTTGGGGTAATTAGAGACAGGAAAGTATTATGCATGAGAAAATGTGGCCTCGAAGCTCTCAAGCTCTTTTCTTACAGCTCCAGGAGGAAGCTCAGTTAGTAGCTGGCTCTCTGTATGTTATTAATATAAAACTGCAAGCAGACCTAATATTAACTCACAAATTCTTAGGGAAGTTTTTTTTTTTTTTTTTTAAATACCCTGATTTTCCTGGCCAAAAATACAAGTAGAGTGATGTTAAGTTGATCCAGTTTCTGAGATGACTGTTCTCAGTCAGTTTTATGTCTAATCATATTCCATAACTTCACCCTGAGAAAGATGAATTATCTTTCTCTGCTGTTGGAAATTAAAACAAATGGCTGACATTTGATCTGTTGGAGTACCAGACCATATTTTACTATTCCTGTAAAACAGACTGTCATAATCCTGAATGTAACCATTAACTTCACCTCAGCCTGAGCTATGGAAGCTCGCATACTGTCCCACAAACAATAATAAAAAAATTTGCTGATAAAATCCTTCTATCCTTCTCCTTCCACACCATATCCTCTGGAAGGACTAGGTTGTTCATTTATGTACCAAAATGTCTCCCTCTTTTCTGGTTTCATAGAAATTCTGTTTTATCCAATCAGTGATAATATTGAAAATGATATGCCTGTCTGAGCTGTTTTGAACACAAAACGTGAAGAGGAAAGGTATCAGCATATTTGCTTTTTTCTGTCTCTACTGAAGGGAGAATAGATGAAGATGTAACCCTTGAGTTTCAGACAATTCTTGAGCTTTTAATAAATAATGAGAAAGTCCAAGGTCAACAACCTAATTTCTGAGGTATTTCTTTTCTTGCTCTCCCGTTTTCCTCAAATGAGAAGACATTTTGACAAAGACAACCCACTCCCTTCCTAATGCTGAAGAGAAACAGAGGTCTTCCCTGGAGGTTCTGATCTTTAACCCCAAGAGATTTTGTAGGAAAGTAGGTTAACAGTTGTTCAAGTTAAATCATTCATTTTCACAAGCCATTTAATTCTTTTTTTCTTATGACTAGGCTGTGTCATCTCCATGTACCAGATGGACCAGCTCTAAAAGCATCATACTCAAAGACTATTTCTGAGAGATTTATGACAGACCAAAAGAGGTCCACAAGTACAAACAGCTATGCATGAAGTTGGATGAAATGTTCAGATTATTCCTTATTCAATTTTATCTCTAATACTATATCATCAGTCTTTAAGTCTGATGGCTTAGATGTCCTAAAGCCTTTCACAGAATCTTTGGAACTTTTAGTTCCAGTTCTTTGTCTTAGGTAAGATGTGATTTTGTCATTTCTACTGAAATAATAGAATGAGCTTATTGTCTTCAAAGATATCTTTTCTTTCTCTTCACATCTGGCAAGGGAATCTATATCTTTTATCTAAAATCATATCATTGTAAAATGAGATGAAGCAGAACAAAGAAGAATACTCTGACCTATGGTGATCTTCAGATATTGAGCAAAACCAACTATTTTTTCCAATTGGATAAAAGCTTTTTTTCCTGTTTTCTCCACTTGGCAGTTTAGGCACTTGGACTCAGTGATTTATATTCAATGTAAGTGTCAGTAAGAAGCTGTCAGAATTGGGAGATATTGACATTTTTTAGTCAAGCTGTGGATGAAAACAGAAAAGATAAAAACTAACACCATAAAACAAAGTGTAGAATCCTGTTCATATTGCAGTCAATAGCAGATTTCCTAAGATTTCACCCAAGGGATTTTTAAAAGCATATAGGTGACATAGGAGCCCGCCTTATATGGTTTTACAGTGGAAAGCTATACAAACACTTTGTGAAGTTTCTGCTTTTAAACCAAATTGAAGTATTAACTGATAGAGTACACTGCGATTTGCTCTTCTCGAAGTCTATACTGCAGGTAGCTAACAACTCAAACAACCCAAAATACCAAGGCCCAAAGTCTATTAAGATTATTCAAATGGGATACAATGTACTTAACAACAATCAAAAGTTCTCTGTGCTCCTTTACTAACAATTCTTACCTTAAGACTGAGGAAAACTGAGTTTCTTCACCGAATTCCTGCAAGTCATATAATAAGAATTGTATTTGACATTCTTTATGGTCCGGACTTCCCAGCTGTGGAGAATTGTGTGCTACACTCAAACTGCAGAGAAAATCAGACTTAGATGCAGTGTATTTACAAAATTTTCGTTTTTTGTATTATTGATGATGGAAACCTAAGATCATGATGGATAAATTAAATGATATGTAGTGATCAGTTTTTGACTGCATTCACACAGAATGATCAAAAAAACAGTAAAAGGAAACAAAAAAATAGTCATAGAAGGCTTCTACCACTGAAGTTTCTCCTTTCTGAAATATTCACTTTTTACATGTATGGTCAAAATTCATTTATATTCCAGTCAGCAAGTTTGCATTAGTCATTCACCCAGTTCCATCCACATAGCTCCAGTTCTTTGTTATTTAATATTCTCTGACCAACACATGGAGGGATTTAGTCAGCTAATTAACTCAAAGAAATGAAGTAACAAACAGCATATATAACAGTTGTGAAAAATAAGGTATCGGGAGAGCGCTTTATGTATCTCACCGATTTAAGCAGATGTTTTGATTTCTCTTTTTTGAGTAATTCCTCAGTAATAGTCATAATAATACTCAATTTATTTTGGATGAAAGACTGTGGAAAGGGTTTTCTCTGAGCATAATGAGGACATTTCCAATGACATCTCTTCATTTACAAGAGAAGAATTTATACTTGTATTATATGTTTGTTTTTGAAAGTCAACAGTTCATTCTATGGAGCAGTCTCTGGCTTCCAGAGCTGAGAATAATTTTATGTGCATTAAATATTACCTGTGGCTTTCTCCTGTCCTTTATTGAAAACAATAACTCTCAAGATCACTACCTTTCTTCCCTCCTGCAATTTGAACCCCTACAGGACAGGCAGTTTGATACAAAAGCTTCTTCATATTGTCTCATGTCTTTCCTTTCAAATCCAGCATGTCTTTTGGCTTTACCATCTTTATCATCTCTCTTTCTTTCCACTCCTGAGGAAGCATTCTTCCCAGCTCTTGCCTACTGTGTTCTTCAGGTGATGCATGGTGCTAACTGTTGGCTTGATGCAGTGCCAGTTTTGTGGCCCTGGCACAGGAGGTGAGCTGGGGCAGGCCAACACAATTGTAGCGAGTCGTGTTTGGGGACCGTGACTGGTTACAGGTTAACCAGGAAGATACAGAGGGACAGACAACAAAGACCAGCCTGCTTGCTCCTTCCATATAGCCCAAGCACAGGTACACCTAACATTTATACACTGTTTATGAACAAAAACACATTTTACTGCTGTGTTTCTTATTCTTCCCCAGTGAACAGTTAGCTGCTGTAATAATCACATTTGCCATCTTCAGCTAAAGCAAAACTTTTAACAGAAAGTAAAAAGAGAATCATTCATCATCCTTATGCCATGTGAACAAATGCAATATTTTCCTGTTGCAAAAGTCTGCAAATCCAAAATTTGGTGCCCTGATTATGGCCAAAGGCTCCAGAGCACCTTTGAATCCTTTGGTGGGAGCAGATCTCTCCCATAGCAGAACCCGCTGCAGCTGTGACAGAAGTGCTAGATCTGGGTTGAGGCTGTGCGTGAATTTTGGATAGATCAAAATGGGGACCAATGCATCTTGTTTATGAGACGCTGGTTATATTCAAGTTGTAAGAATGTGACACGGAGGACACGGTGCTCTTTTGGTTCTGCAAGTCAAAATAGTTTTTGCAAAGAGGAAAGCTTAGTAAAGTCACTGGAATCCTAATGAAAGGTGAGAGAAAGCAACTTCTTAAATGTGCATCCATGTTAAATTGTATATCCTCCCTGTCTGTTAATCACAAGAAGTAATGTCAACTGTTGCCTTGCCTATTTTACACTCCCAGCCTTTAGACATACCCGGTTTTGGATGACTTAGTGTATGGATACCAATATTTGCAGCATGTAGAGGGAGACTAACAGCAGACAGAAGCCCTCACACAATGATTGGATGACAAGAAGAACGATGGGTGAGGTCACAGTGGATCACAGGGGTCTTAGCAATATGATCATTCACTTTGAATTCCTTTGAATCATGGGTATTTGTTGCCACAAATTCTTGTTAAGGGCAGCTCTTTTTCCCTTTTCCCAGCCTATTCTGCAAAGATAATTTTACTGAAATGTCAGTAAATTGTATGTGTATTTTCAGCTTGGTGCAAACATCCTGTTGATCTGACCCATACATGTAGATTTTGTAGAAACTGGTCAGGAAATCACTAAAAATAAAGGTGAGCTTGATCTTCCAGTGTAATTGTACAGCCTCAAAAGCAAGTAGGTACTAATGAAGAGAGCAGACATTCCAAATTCTTTCCAACTTTCCAACAAGTATTATTTCCTTACAGAGAAAAGGAGTATCTTAATAAGATATCTACAGTCTCCAAATTTAAAACATACAGCTACTGAAACCAACAGCAGGGCACGCAACTATAGGGCTGTCAGTGCTAGTGGCAAGCATTAAAGACATTTTCCCTACCTGGCATTTTTCTGACAACGCACAACTGAAAAAGTGAGACATGTACTTAGTGTAAACTATATCTAGAGTTACATCCACTGCAGCAGAATAGGAGTTTTTCCCTCGCTGTCATGCACTATAGCCTTCATGCTGTTGGTATTTAGCATGCTTTCACAAAAAAAAAAAAAAAACCAAAAACAAAAAAAAAAAAACAAAAAAAAAGCAGTTCATTACAGTACCTTTCCAGAAACAGACAGAGGATTATAAAATGGTGGGATTGTTCAGGCTAGAAGGACCTCGGATAGTCACCTTGCTCAGATGTTTTCGTCTTCCTGCTGCTGGTGCTCTAGCCTCTCCTCAGTTACCACCCCTTTAATTGACCTTAGTGTTTGTGGAACAGAAGAAAGCCATTTCTTGTTTGGGCTCCTTATCTCCTACAAAGCAGCTTTGACTGGGGGTCTCTCTTTTCTCTGCTCACATCTCCATCATCAGTCACACTCCTGTGTAAGTGGCAGGCAGAATCTGGCACTCAGTGAATTGAATGAAGTACTGGACTGGGAGCAGTAGCAAATCCCAGCATCCCACTGCAGATATAAGTTTTAGTAAATAAGTGGAAGCATTTCACATAATAAAATACAATCTTAGAAAACCAGAAAAAAATGCCCTAATTTAGAAAATTATTCAGAATGGCACATAAAGCATGCTGCTTAAGTGTATTTCATAGTGATATTGCAACAGAAGCACACATCTGAATACATTCATGAAAGATCACAATTATTCATCGTATGATCTTTCAATCTGTCTCTTTTTTTTAGGGCATGCTGTTGCTGACATTGCTTTAATAGCTTTACCATGTCCAAACTTCTCATGCGCACCTCCCTGTCCCCTCAAAATTCCCATTTAACCAGAGTTCTCATTTTATCAGTCACATTTTGTAATAGAAGTCAAGTTTGTGTGTCCCTAGTGGCTAAGCATTTCCATCCTTATATCAAGAATTAAGCATCTCCTGAGAAGGAAAGAGAGGTCAAGTACTGTAATAAACCAGATTCCATCAAGAATGCGAAAAAATGCTGCTCTGACCAAAGTTAATGGAAGTATAGCCAGTTTGAGATGTGATGTGAAAGTATAATGAATCAGTTGATGCTATTTCTAGAGTTTATGTCCACTGTAGTTGATTCCTCCTCACTCTTTCTGACACTGCTATTTACTCTGAATCGCACTGAAAACTCTTTATACATACATGATGTATTCAGAGAACCAGGGCCACAGCCAGTTTCAGGAGCCATAATTCCATAACATGTAGTTATACCTTTGAACTCTGTACTTTAAAACCATAATAAACCATTGGGAATGAAATCTGACTGAGGAATAAGCATAAAATAGGCATCAGCAGGTGTATATTGAATAAGAAAATAGTTTCACTGGACTTCTGGTCCAGAAGGAAAAGTGACTGAGGAATCTGTCAGGCATTGCCTGTAGTTCAATAGGTGAAATGTTTGCCCCATTAATAGCACTGGGAAATTTATTGATTTCAGAGGAAATGGTATTTTCTCCATACTTGGTAGCATACCACAGCCATTTTTTTTCCATTTTGTATATTAAATTACAAGAGGAATGAAATACAGAAGAACAAAAGGCTTTAGTATTTAGCAGAAACACAATGCTGTATGTATTGGCTTGCTGTAATGTTTCTTTTTTGCAAGAATTTGCAAATTTTCTCTTTTTAATGAAAATTTTTTAAAAACTGACTCCCCAAATATGCTGAATAACCAACTAAATGACTGAGATGGAATAAAGTCTTGATACTTATTCTGAACAAAATATATATTATTTGAAGCAAAATTTATTTTTGTTTTGAATCCAATGAGATACAACATATTGTTGTACATTACTGCATTCAGCTCTAGGGCCCCCAGCATAAGAAGGACATGGATTGTTTGAGAGAGTCCAGAGCAGGCCGCAAGGATAATCAGAGGGCTGGAACACCTCTCCTGTGAAGAGAGGCTGAGAACACTGGGGTTTTTCAGACTGGAGAAGACTCTGAGGAGACCTCGCTGAGGCCTTCCAGTACCTGAAGGGAGCCTCCAGGAAAGATAGAGAGGTACTTTTTACATGGGCATGCAGTGAAAGGAAAATAGGTGATAGTTTTCAACTAAATGAGAGTAGGTTTAGATTAGATATTTGGAAGAATTTCTTTACTCAAAGAGTGGTGAGACACTGGCATGGTCTGCCCAGAGAAGCTGTGGATGCCCCCTCTCTGGAGGTGTTCAAGGCCAGGCTAGATGAAGCCCTGGGCACCCTGAGCCGGTGAGAGGTGTCCCTGCCCATGGCAGGAAGCTGGAACTGAGTGAGCTTTAATGTCCCTTCCAACCTAAAACCATTCCATGCTTATTTTTTTTAATCTATTTTATCCTTTTATTTTTATTTCTGATGGAATAATGTTGACAATCACTGTTAAAAAATTGTTGTTAAAATATTGCTTCATGTGCAAACTGCAGCAGTTGTGGCTGAGGAGAAATCAGGATTTTATCGTTACTTACTTACCTTACCAGTAGTTGAGTAAAGATGATATATGGAATTCTCTGTAAATTAATACAGGTAAATTTATCCTTAAATTGTGAAGATAGCACATCAACTATAAATACTGATGAGAAATTTCTTGAATTTCTAACAAAAATCCTTGAAAAACTTACATTC
The DNA here is from genome assembly GCF_002078875.1 of Numida meleagris. Taxonomy (NCBI): domain Eukaryota; kingdom Metazoa; phylum Chordata; class Aves; order Galliformes; family Numididae; genus Numida; species Numida meleagris. The sequence continues at coordinate 42,280,422 of NC_034413.1, read as the reverse complement.
CTGTTGTATGGGAACTGCTGAGTCATGGCCTGAACCACTGATTGAGCACCTGGAGGAAAGACCCAGTCAGCCCTGGGAGCACAGGTGAAGGCAATTCACCTGTGCAACCAGAAGGGGTGGAGCCAGGCTCCACCCCTCTTAGGCCTCATTTAAGGGCTGACTGCCCCTGAGGAAGGATCTCTGCCTGGAGATCCCTCATTGGTGGGAGCCTTTTCCTGCGAGCCCCAAATCTTCCGATCCGGGTGAGCGCTGTATTTTCCTTCCACCTTTTGTAATGCTGTTTCCATTGCGTTAGTCCTGCTTATCGCTACACCTGTTCTTTCTTATGAAGACCACGTCTGAAAATATGACTTGCTAATCTGATATTATTCCTGAACTGCTTTTCCTTAAGTCTGCTACTTTTGCATATGCTGACAAGAAGTATGCTTACTTTTTCCAGTTATATCAACTAAAAATGTCAGAGGTGCTACATGTACTCACAAGCCTCATCTCAGTTATGTTGTACAACTACAAAATAAAGACAATCCAGAACATTATTACAATTGCCATCCATTTCAGATTTTCAAAAGTACTGGAGGTGATTGCTGGGTATTACTGTACAGCAATATTTTGTCCTCTCAAAACAGTGGTTATTGATGTACCGAGAGCCTTTGGAACTACTCACAAGCTTTTTGGCCTGCATAGTGCTTTACCTACCTGCATTATTAAATAAAAAGTATATATATATGGAAGTTTCCTTTTCTAGAAGAAGACATTTCCTTACCCGATACTAAAGAGAACTTCCTTACATATCTTTCCAAAAGACAGAAACAATCATCAGTACATGTAAATGTGTTGTGTGTTGAGTTCTTTTAATCAGGCCAGGTAAAACTTCAGCTGATTTTTTCCTGCTGTTCATGACTATCAATTTCTCAAAATGCTCCAACATTGCTGAAATAAATATTTTCTAGTGAAAAATATTTTCTTTTCATAACTTTCAGCCAACACAGTTTCATTTCCATTACTTCGTGTATTTTATGCAAAAAATATTGAATCTTAGGTCAGAGGTTTCAATTTTCTCTCCCTGAACATACAAGGAGAAACTCATCAGGAGTAATATTTTTACCTCAAAGATGAACCAACTTAGATAAATTTTAGAATGAATGCCGAGACAGAACCAATTATATTTTCCTACTATTTCCACAGAAGTTGATAAGAAACTTTCTTTACTGCTTATTTATTTATTTTGACAATTTAGATGTAGAAAAAATGCAGTTGTAAATGGTGTATTTTGAGATTTCTGGACAGAACAAACTGCTAAATGTAAATTTTAATTACATGAGTTTTCAGCTCCTCTCTACAGTCATTCTTTCACTTCCATAAATCATATACTGATATCTGCTTAGAAGTACAAATATGCTATTATTTCTAAGTGTGAATAACAATAGTCAACCTAAATGAAATAGTTTGAGAATATTAACTTCTGTGATATTTTCTCTCAGGAAAACAGGAAAAAAATACATGTGTCAAGTTGTACCATTCTGAAATGATTTTATTTTCTGAAAAAAAAAATTATGTTTGGTTTTAAAATCAAGGCTGGTGTAGGCCAGCAACTTTTGTCTCTCAGCAAATGTTGAACTCAGTTCCATTTGCTCATATATCAAGCTTTTTCATTCTGGAAAGGGACAATATGGGAAAGTGACTTTTTGAAGGTCAACAAAGCAGTAAGTGGAAATCCATGTTTCCTGCGTTGTGTATAAGTGTATGAGACACAAGGATTGAGTATGTGATCCAGATATATGAGACAAACAGTGAGATTTCATGATGGATCTGTTTTTGCAAAACTGCCATTAAACGGGAAATTAGTATACATGATGGAGATACATTTATATTTCCTTTGCTCCAAGTTGCTCATGTGGATTATACCTTATGAAATAGTGGAAAAATTCTTAGTTAAGAGTCTACAAAACGTCATGCTATGCATCTGTTTGGGAGCCATATGGGAGCCTCTCACCACAGCTGTAGGAATTGTGATGTGAGGCTGGGGAGAAAGGCAATGTGTATAGATCACGGGTGCTCTCAGTCTGCACTTATCTTGAGTGTGTGTGTGAATGTGCCAGAGCTCTCAGCGTGTATGTGCTTGCATCCTTTGGACACCAACATTTCTGTCTGAGTAAAAGGCTTGCTGTAACATCATGATTTAGATGTTTGTTCTTGGACTGATTCCTGCTGTTATTCACTGGAAATGCAATCAGTTTCTCAGAATTTTGTCTTGTCTTCCTTTAAATGTCCAAGTGATGTAATGAAGATGTAAAGTAAGTCTTAAATGCAGTTTCTGTGGTACTTATAAAAAAAAATCTGAAATCCCTTTTTAGAGCTTTAAAACTAATCTCTCCATTGCAAACTCATGCAGGCGTGATCTCACCTTTTGGCTTAAAAATCATTTCATCTTGCCAAAGAGTGTTGCTACTCCTCACCTTTTAAATGTAATTTGATCTTCTCATGCAGCTCTAACAATAAGATTTTGTGATGGGCTGAAGGCAATCACAGAAAATAATAACTTGGCACAAGGGAATGTAGAATGACTGATAATATTACAGAAAAATATACAAGGACTTGGCTTCTGAGTCTGTCCTTGCCTAAAGCATGTAAGCAAAACAAAGTTTCTAAAGAATTTTTTGTTTTCCTTCCCTATTTATTAATGTTCCATAGCAAGAATTTATTGTTTATCTGTTCACTAATAATTTTACCCTCATGAAAAGATATGACAGATTTTTATATAGCAGGCTTGTTTCCAAATATTTGTTCATGGGTGTGAAAATCCTTTCCAGACCTCTTCCTTGTTGACCAGTGCTTCTTCACGTAGCTGAGAAGAGCCCAGGATCTTCAACACCAAATCCTAGATCCTTTTCTATATCCCTAACTAATTTAAACCTAACTCAGTAGAATTAGTGCAGTCCACAAGTCAGTTACTAGTCCTTAGTCCTTGGTACATGACTGTCTCTTTTAAGGTAAAGGAAGCAGTAAAGAGGCACTGTAAATTATTTAGGGCAATATATGTGTAATGAGAAAAACTGCGTCACTTAGCAACTGCTACTGACATTATATTTAATGATTATAGTGTTTTAGCACTGTAGCTGGTACTTGTCAATTCACTCCTGCTCCGAAAGTAAGTACCTTTGGGCAATTAGGTTTTAGATGTGAAACGCATCATGGCAGTGAAGAAGACAGCTCCCCATACCATCAGTGCCCTAGAAGATATAAAACTATGATGAGCTCTGAAAAATACACCTGAGTTCAGAGAAAAGAGTGTTTAATGGAGCTATATACAGAGTACTCACCAATACGTGATAAACTGGTACAGTCTTTAGAATTCATATTTCAAGCAAAGATATAAAATTCAGTATATAAACAGGAAAGAAAAAAAAGAAGGAAAAAAGGTAGAAATCCTTTTTTCTTTTCATGTGAGCCTCTCACTTGTTTATCAGAAGATATTCATAAGTGAAGGGCATAATTTTTTCCTGATTGTATTGGTCATTCAAATTATAAATTTAAACTCCCTTCCTTGGATGTCTTAGTTTCAAGGAATATTACTTTAAAAAGTATACATCAACTCAAAATTTGCCTCCGCAATCTTGAGCCCAGGATGGAATTTATAGTATTCAAACTTTCAGCCTGCATGACTATTAGCATTAATTGCTTCCTGAGAATACTGCAAACAGGGCAGATTAAGATTTCTTTTCTCCTTAGTAGAACTGTAACACCATCATTATGGAAAGTTGATATGAATTTTGTTGTTCTGTGGGCAGAATTTTAAAATATTTGAATTCAAGTAAGTGTACTACAAGCTGTGTTCAGACTGCTAAGCACCTTTAATATTCCATGCATGTGGAAATATTTTTCCTCATTCTTTTCCCAGTCCTATAATGCTAAAACCAATCTGTAAAATAAAATTGTCATATAACCCTTCCAGACAAAAAGATGTTAACTATACAAGATTGTGAGGAAGTACTTAAATTTTCATCTAGAATTGTTACATAAAAGGGAATCAAAATATTATCACCCAAGCAAAATATCTTTTGAGTTACACTGTATGGATGCTACTTAGAAACCAGGAAGAAAATTTCATTGTTTTGTGCAAAAAAGAAATGACTGTTGTAATGCTGTAGCATTTTATACAGATCAATTTCTGTGATCAAGTCTGAAATAAGAGTCATGCAAGATTCATTTGAAGCACTCTACCACATGATTTAGAAAACAAAGCTAATAAGAAAGCAGCAATTAAAAATGCTTAGCAGTATGTTGTGCAAGTAAGCACATGCTTAAAAATCACCTTGCTAAGGCACTCCAAATTGCTAATCCAGTTCTGATAAAGAAATGTCATCACTGTCCAAAACCTCATCCTCACTGGCTACACTGGGTAGTTCTAACTCCAAATGAATAGGATTTTCAGCAGGTTTGAAAAGTTAACACATTTCCTGAGAAGGACTGGAGTGAGTTCCAGGACTGAAATTATTCCCATCGAAAGACTTGCCAGGATACAGTCCATATGCCAAGAGAACTAGAGTGAGATATCCTCTGCTGTTGCATTTTCACAAGTAGATAGAGGTGGTCTTGCTGGCATGCAGCTTCCAAGCCGCTCACAATTTCATATGTTTCAGAAACAACACACTGCACTTCACCCACTATTGAACAGCCAACTAAGGAACGATCTGCTCTTAATGTGTGGGTCACAGCTTTCTAAATTACCTTGTTTCTGCACTTACACAAAACACAACTTTCTGAGGTGTAGTAATAACACAGATATGATATTATCTATCATAGCTGCTGGAAAAAGCATAATACCTGAGAAGAATTGTTGTTTTTCTGTTTGGAAGATCAAGCATAATTTACTAGCATCTGAAACTTTCTTTCCCTATTACTCATTCCAAATTACCACCTCATCTGGCAAACTGAGTCACACAATCCTTCAGATATGCTAGTTGTTCTCCCAGATCTACCAATATCTCTTCCACTTTCTCAGCATATGTACTTAGCTCATTCTTCTCCACATCTATTTCTTGGTCTGAGTGGTGATAGTGAAGGAAGGGAATATTATTAGCAGTCTGTGAACACTCTTCTACTACTTTCTTTTCCCCTAAACATTCATGTACCCATCCCTGTGGGAGATTAGAGAGAACTTTGTGATTCAAGACTGACATTCCTTTCAGCAGAGAAGTGGCTTTTTTTCCCCTCTGGATTCTCAGCAATAAATGACTGAAAATGTAGATATTCCTGGGTATTTGTATTCAAGTGCACTGTGTAGGGTCTAAAGTGCAATGATGATGATAATAATGGTCATTAATAGTATTACTGTAATCATAATGTTAGATTCTTACAAATTCATCTGTGCCTTTAATAAATTTGAAGGAATAATTAAAAGACACTTTCATATACATGAGTGCTTTAAGAATAAATCTTCTGAATATTTGATTTCTTGTTTTATTAAATGAAAAGTTGAAGGTAATTAAAGAAACTCGTAAGAATTTCTGCTTCTCCTTAAAAAGGTTTCAAGACAAAGAGCTCTTTCTTGCCCCTAGAATCTTCTTCTATCTCTGTATCCAAACTAATCCTCTGGAATAGCTGCAATATTATTTTTCTATGCAGCATGCTATAATTCACATAACATTTAGGAAAGACTTAAAATATTAGTTACTATGACTGGAATGTTGTTTTGCAGATTTGGCAGGAGTTGTAATTATGTATTGCTGTATATTTTCTCTAGATGGTACTCTTAAGGAATTTAACAAATTAATAAATTGCATGCCTAAAAGCTAAGGGGAGGTGTGAGAAGAACCATCTCAAGATGAAGGAGCTATAGCAGGTAATACTGAATGTCACTATGTCCTGAAATCCACCCACTCTTTCTCTATTCGTTGGTAGAAGCTCAATGTTGAAATATCAAACCTGTTTGTTAGGTATTGAACACTGGGGGGAGTAATCAAAACAAGAAGATTTTGGTATTTCATTAGGAACGGATGGTCCATCAGCAGCCAGGAAAGTGGCTGCTTTCTTATGGCTATGCTGCCAGGGTTTACACTACAATTCTGGCCACTGTGTTTGGTATTATAGTGTTTCTGAATGCTGAGGAAGCACCAGGTGTTTCACAAAAACACTGCCTAGCTATGAGAAATGCTTTCAAAATTGTAGTAATTTTCTTAAATTCAAACAGATATACCGCAGTGCGTCTCTGGAGATGTTTTAATCCATCCTTCTAAAGTCTGAGAAACACATTTTGTCATGTCAACGTTGTTTGCTAGGTTAAAGGTACAGATCGATTGGGCAGTCTATCTAACTACCTATCCATTTATTTTATCAATCTAAATTTTATACTGAGTGGATTGAGGTGGACTTTTGCACATGCTCTCTTTCAGTGAGAATGAATATATTTAATAACCTGAAACATTCTGTCATACATTCCCTGTGGAGTATGTTCCCATTTCCCAAGAATTTCTATAGTACCCAAATTTATTTTATATTCTGACATGTGTTCAATAATGTTAATTAGTAGAAACAGGTTAGAAATAAAATCTTCCTTTTATATATGAGAACAAGAACAGCATCTTTTAAAAAGTAAAGCATAGTTTTTCTAGTCTCTTCCATTACCCTGTACCTCTGATTGGCACATCTAGCCAGAGCTGCACATTGAGAGGCAGTGCCAGTGGCAGTGATGGGAGGAAAAAGCCCTCTTCGGATCAGAGAGGCATGAATGGTTCCGAAATAATGCAATCAGTAACCAGCCGTGAAAAGAATCATTTGAAAGTTAAATCCCTTTCATGTTTTGGCTAGCGAAGGTTAAAGTATAAGGGAAAAAAAAAGTTAATAAGAGGAATGGTCTTTCCTATAGCCAAATATAAGGAAAAGAGGATGTGGATTCAGAACAGGGTGTTATCAATCCAATTTCTAAGAGGCTTTAACTAATGGTATTTTCATATTGTTTTGACAGGGAGCATTGGAATGGGTACTTTTAGCCTAGGGAGTGTTTGAAATAAGTTTCCCCTGAAGAGCAATGAATATCCCAAGCCACTTTGGAAGTAAGCAGTTCTGAATTCTGAGTATATAACGTTCTTTATTAAACAAAAACCAATGGAAAATCCATCTGGGCCTGGTGCTTTTCCAGTTTTAACATTTGTGACTGTTGTATCAAATTTTCTGCCTTCCAAGCACTTCTTTCTTTAAATAAAAGGAGAAATAATAAAATCACAAACATCTGCACTGACTCAGCTGAGTGTGGCATAAAACATCTGAAGTCCAGTATTGGTAGTCAATTGCGGTATGATTCTTCTCTAAAATAGCAACCATTTTTATTTGGCAGGTTTTTTTGGATAAGCAACCAAAACAGAAACTTGTCAGGCGCTAGGCCACACTTCTCCCAACAATTCTTTGAAAAACTAGGGCAAATTTTGGTCTTTGCTTTTGTATCTTGCTGATTTCATATGTACACATTAATGAAGATCCATAGTTCCTACAAGGAAGAAAACAGTGTTTATCATAATCAAAAGCTTTGATTTCTCCTTCTTTGTCATTTTACCACTCATGTAATAAAAACACATGCAAAAGCACACTGACTAAAAAAAAATGCACTGCTTGCCAACAAAATATTAAAGAAGGGCCTGTCAAAGCACTCTGAAAAAATAAGTAAATAAAAATAAAACCTGTGACTTTGCAGGGTGTATGCTACCAGTGCAGAGACTGGGAGTACATTAGGTTACTAAGTGGGAGCAAACAGAGCACATCTGAAAGGCCAAACTTTGCTGCAGCGCAAGGTCTTTGAAAATAAATTCAAAGTCATCCTTGTTTTCAGCTAGTTCCTGAAAATCTACAGTTATTTGGGTCACTGCAGATAGACGGCTCTGCAGAAGAGGAAGAGACCCTTATGTGTAGAGCTACATAACCTTCAAACAGAAGGTAGGCTCAGACCTCCATGACTGCCTCATGTGCCTGTGTCATGGGGAGAGGCACTGGCTTATCTGCAGTGCAAACTGAGTACTTCAGTTACATCATCAGCATGGGAGAAACACCATGTGGCATTCAGATTAGCAAAAATGTGCAAGTAAATAGGATCATCCATAGTTACTGAAAAGAAAAGAGCTTATATCTAACCTCAGTGAACTGGCTTATGTTCTCAATTAACTTCCTATCTGGAAGCACTTGTTCTACACAATTGTTTATGTGGTTGATTTTTTTTCTCATTTCTTTTTAATCTAAGTGGGAATATTGGTTCTCCTGCCTTGGCATGAGAAAATCCTGTGCCATAGCTTCAACTTGGGTCCTTTGTGGCATGCATCTCCCTCACACCTAGCTCCTGAAGCATGGCCACTTCAATAGCCTAATTGCCGATCTATTTTTTTTTCTTCAATTTAATTGGATTATTTAGACTCCTTCCATTCCAGAGGGCATACTGAACTGTTGGGATCATTGATCACTAGCAAAGAGACAGACCATGTGTAGTTACTTAGCACTGAGCTGAAAAGCCAACATAATTCAAGGCAAGTTTTTCAATGAGCAGACTGAGCAGGGTGCTGGAGCAATAAAATGGAGAGTTTCCAGAGCTCCGCTGGAGAGCAGCACTGAACCAGCTGACTCACCTACACCAGGGTAAGGACACTGCCCAAAGTAGTGCCTGGTATAACTTCTACCTGCCAGCTTTCTCTGGTCTTACTCAACAGCACGTTTTGACTGTTTCACACTTTCAAGAATATGATTCTTGCTCTTCCCAATTTCAGAGCTACTGAGGTGCTTTGCTACTTGTACAACATCTGTAATGGAGAAGAGGACTGAGAAAACCATCACTGAGAAAGTAAATTTGAGCACTACTTTGCAAAAAAAAATGAGGTTCTAGCAGAAGTAGACAATTGACGGTCTGTAGTTCTTAGACTGCTGTTGACGTACAAGCAAGTCATATTCAGGCGCAGCATCTTGTAAGATACTCAAAATTGATTTTTTACAGAAAAAGAAATCAAAAATAACTCTTTACAAACATTTTATGCAAACTCACAATGTAAAATTGAAATACCAACCCCAGAGTAAGATTGAACACAAGCACAACCCTTTGATACAACCAGGCAATTTCACTAGACATGACCAAGTCATGAATCAAGCAGCCATGTATCATATAATATGTAATAAATCCATTAACACAGAGGCCTTGGATGGGACACGTATCATGTTATTCACAAGAAGTGAGAGAATTTGAGGTCCCCATTCAGTTCCAGTGATGCAGCTAGAGAACACGATCAGGTGTAAATGGTTTCAGGAAATATGCTGCAAATTCACCAGCAGAATGCCTCCTACACATTTTACTAGGGGAAAATAGGCAGAGTTTTCAAAAATTTGGAAATTTTTCAAACAACATTAAAAAAAAAAACATGCCATGGTGTCAGTATCAGAGCTGGCTATTGTAGAGCTTAATCCAAAAGATATTCATTCTGAACAGGAAAAAGCTAAGTCTATTAGGAGAGTGTTAGTGATTTATTTGCTTTTTTATGGAGTCATGTAGTGGGTAAAGGCAGCTAATCTTGTTGGACTCCATTAAGGAAGTCTCCTCAGGCTTCAGAAAGCCATGCACACCCACCTGGGCTTCACAAGCGACATTACTGGAAATTTCGTGTGATGTTCACAGCCTATTTGCATGGGTGTGGAAGCAGACTTGCATTAATTATACCTGTGTCAAGGGCCTAAAAAATCCTGATCACATCATTAGACATGCTCCCTGGACATTTTTTCTGCATCAGAAATATTTCCCAACTACCTCCTTAATTTTTGTCACATCCACATTGTTTTTAATAATAGCTTTATAGTACAGCTGAAGTTTGAGGGGGAATATTTATTTTTTAATTAATTCATTTTCTTCTCACATGAGGAGAACGAAGAGTTTTAAATATATCTAACAGTATCTGACTTCCAGAGATAGATACTACTCTTAAACCTTGGAGGTTCAAGGTATAGGTCCCTTCTAACTGAGGGTGTTCTATCACTCTCTGATTCTTCAGAAAAGCAGCCGTGGAGGACAACAGACAGGATGTCCACAGGAGAGGAAGTGAAGTCTGGGTTCATTTTGTATCCATTTGTCTCCATTTAAGGAGACCTAGAATGTTAAATCTGTACTTCTCACAACCCAGTATTTCCACTGAAAGTAAGTGTTTTATATATACAAAAACTTCACATCACCAAACTAGTAATTAGATGCTGTGGACCTGTGAGAAAGGTGTGTCCATGTCAAGGTCCTTTCAGGTCTGGGGGAAAGGCTTGTTTTGCAAGATAAATGCTTTCTTTCTGAGTTTGCTTTTTCTTTTCCAAGTCCAGAGAGGCTGTGTTTAAATTGTGAAAGCACACTGTGAGATTGTCAAGGGGAGGATGGCTGCATGCCAGCAAGTACATCTCCACCTCTGAAAGATAAAAGCAGGCTCTTCCTGTGGCCCAGTTGCTCTAAAAAGTAAAAGCCACAGCTGGTTCCTATCTCTCACCCAAACACTGCTTCAGATGCGTCCAGGGCTCCGGGTGACCCTCTCCACAGTGTTGGTGCTTGTGCTGTGGGCAGCTTGGCTGCAGGACTACAGCCCTTCCTGGGTCCCCCAGGTGCCAACTTGAAACCTACACATCCCTGCAGTGTTTGGATCTGGTAAAGCAGTCTCACAAGAACTCAGCTCCCCTAAAGTCTGGATGAACAGAAAAAATTGGCAGCATTCAAGCAATACATTAATGAAGTGCTTTGAAATGGGAATTCCAGTATAACTCAGCATGATTTTAAATACTCTAAAATGTGTAAGCCTAAATGGCAAAGGGAATTGTATGCTGTAGTTTGTGATAAATGTTCTGTGCAATGTACTGGTTTGTGCTGCCCCAGTTACCCAATGCTCAGTGGAATTAAGTAGTTAAATTTATGTGCATGGTACTGAAACTGTAATGCTGAGTGTCAACCTCAAGCCTGTTTTCTACCAAAGTATAATAAAAATACCTGTGGAAAAGCTCTCCCAAACATCAGTTTGGTAAAAGGACTGCCAGTTAAGCAGAAAATGTAAAACACCTCAGGTTCTCCTGACCAACCTGTCAGAGCCCAATCTGTTGTGGCACAGCCTGAAAGCACAGCGGGGAAGGGGTCATGCCTCACACTCCTCTCATTTTGACAGAGGTGAGAGTCCGGGCGCAGAGAGCCTGCCCACCCTGCTAACAGAGTGGCTTTTCTGTGAGCCAAGGTGGGACATGAGGGCTTTCTGCCTCCTGAGAGGTCCCACATTGCTCACCGTCCTTCTTCCTGGTCTGGAAGTTCTCTTAATTCCTCATTAAAGCTCTGGGCTGTGAATGTACTTGCTTGTCCTTAATGTAAGAAGGACAGTAACAACTGCAGCGTACGGCTCTCCCTACGTTTGTGTTTTAGGGTTTCCAAAGCTGTAGTGAAACTGCTTATAGTCTCCTGTGGTAAGGAGAAGATGATAAAGTTTGATTAGGTGCCTGCTGCCACACAGAGCCAGCCACACACAGGGCAGCAGTAGCTGACCTCAGTTTCCTCAGAAAAAGTGTGTGGATTCCTTGTGTGACCTGGATGAGCAGCAGGAGTTGACCTGCAAAGCATGGGCCCTCCTGCAAAGGCTATCTGTAAGGGACCTGAACATGCCCCTCTCCTTTTGAACAAGAAAGTCTCACTAATTGCTGGTGTAAATGAAAGAAAGAGCCACATCTGTTTTGGAAAGTGTGGCAGGTCATCTCAGGTCCCCCTTTTCCCCAGCTCTGGTGAGGCTGCATCTTGAGTACTGTGTTCAATTTTGGGCCCCTCATTACAAGAAAGACACTGAGGAGCATGTCCAGCGAAGGACAATGAAGCTGTGAGGGGTCTGGAGCACAAGTCTTATAGGGAGTGGCTGAGGGAACTGGGGTGCTTCAGTCTGGAGAAGAGAAGGCTCAGGGGACACCTTATTGCCCTCTGCAACTGCCTGAAAGGAGGTAGTGGTGAGGTGGGGGTCGGCCTTTTCTCCTACATAACAGCAGTAGGACAAGAGGGAATGGCTTTAACTTGCATGAAGGGAGGTTCATGGAGGGTCTTAAGAAAAACTTCCTCTCGAAAAGAGTTCTTGGGCCCTGGAGCAGGCTGCCCGGGGAGGTGGCAGAGTCACCATCCCTGGAGGCATTAAAGAAATGCATAGATGCGGTACTTAGGAAGATGATTTAGTGGACAATATTGGTAGTAAGTGGATGGTTAGACCAGATGATTTTAGAGGTCTTTTCCAACATTACTAACACTGTGATTCTAGGTGTTAGCAATCTTTAGTACTGAGACAGTAAAGGAAATCATCTGGAGGGGGGAGCACCTTCTGTTTGCACACAGCAGCTTAGTGCTCCTTTTCTTCAGAAAGCTACCAGCATGGGGAGAAGGTGTTACACACAAAGCTCACTGTGCTAAATCCCTTAGGGAGAGACTGTGAAGGTGAGTTAGTGTTTATGGAATAACTCCACTTTTCTTGTGTTAGATCAGGGTAGTATGTTATTCCTGAGTCAGAGACTCAGGAGATGAAAGATCAGAGAATGCAGAGCTGAAGTGAGTTGCCCTGACTGGGGATTTGTGGAAAACGTGAGAGTTTAAGGAGGCAACGTAGTTACCAGGGGGTATGCCTTCAACTTTTTAAGGTGCCTTTCCATGTGGTGGTGCCAATTTCTGTGTCTGTTTGTGTATGGATTAGTAAGTTTTCTGACTGTGCCTTTATAAATTCTAGAGGTTCTCTGCAAAATATTGAGAAAATAAATGCATGCATTATATATCCTGAAGTATATCTTGAGTGCTAATAACAGCAGTTGTATGCAGGGCAAGTAGTCTCTTATATATAATTTGCTTGTCTGGCACCTCCAACCTGAGTTTGCTCCTTTTACTGAGAGACTTTGCTTGAGCTTCAAGTTAATGCTGAACAATTACAGTAAAATTATAGCAGATCTTAGTTTTTGTGGAAAACTGGTGTTGTAAAGAGTGGAACTGACGTAATGATTGCTGTAAGTCTTCATATAAAATACGGGGAAAGGGAGATATTTGCATTATTTAAGCAGCTCTTGCTGTAATAAAGCCTCATGAGTGTGTTTGTGTGGTAGGCCCCTGGGATGCTTCTAGCCTCCAGCTAGGAGCCTGAGATGTATCAACACATCAAAATGGTGAGCGTATTTTCCTTTCTCCGCTGCCTCACTTTTTTCAGTTTCCTCAAAAACAGTGACTCCCTAGTTCTGTTTTTACTGTAGTCTGCTCTTTGCTTTTACTTCTTCAACTGGGTCAGATGCGGTGTCTTTTATTTTCCTTTTTTTTTTTAAATCAACAACAACAACAAAAATGTATTACTTTCATACTTCAAATTATTAGCAAATCTGTTTGTTCGTGTTTGACTAAGGCAGTCCCAGACTGCTTTTGTTTTCCGTTCTTAGCTCAAATATGTGAGGCAGAGTTTTTAATGTGTGTATTCTTTCCTAACATGAAACTGAAGCTTATGCTGAAAAAGCATGTTAAAGTGCACAAAACACTATTTTTTTTCCCTCCCCTCTCCTCTTTCACAAACTAATTGAGGACTTGAGTCAATGTGTGTTAAAATCTACTGATTCAAATAGGCCTAAGAATTTTGTGAAGGTATGCTTAAATCGTTTTCCCACATCTCAGCAGCTAAACAAGATTTGTTATTTCAGTGGTTCTGGTTTTCCAGACATGGAATAAAAAGTTTAAATAGTCAATCCACTGAAAAGGTTCCCCAAAGCTTATAATTGAAGATTATATATTTTTGATTTTTGAATTCCTGATTGAAATATAGAAACATTTCGCATTTAGTTTAAAAAAAAAAAAATCATGCTGTGTTAAGTCTTTCAACGTACGTTTTTTTCCAGCTCTTTCAGTTCCTGAATTTGAATGTGAGATTGCTGGTGACTTGCAGCCAAACTAAGAACAGGGCATTCTGAATAAAACATAAAATGTTTTGCACTGTCAGAACCCAAATACTTAACTTTGAGATACCGCAACAACTTCTGTGCCAATGTGTAGTGAAAGCACCATCATGAACAGGAAAAACTAAACAGCAAAAAAAAAAGCCAAGGGGATAGATGTAAATGTGACTGTTTGGGGAGCAGAACAGAGGAGGCTGTTAGGTGTTCAATCAGAGTGATGGATTCTGACACATCGGGAGTGCAAAGCATCTTCTGGAAGGCAAGTTTTCTCTTGCTCCTTCTTACTACCCCGTTTCTTCTTGCCAAGCTCTCACAGGTATCTTTCAGAGTAACTGTACGTACTTGGAAAGATAAAAAAAAAGTGAGGGAAATTTGCTGCACTGACAGGCTCCTCTGCTGACACCAAAAGGATGGCATACCTCTTGTCTCTCCTCCTTTAAGTTTAAATAAATAAAAATGCACAAATTGGAAAAATAAGGCCACTGCTTAAAAAAATGTTAGTATTGATGCCAGAGGGAGAAGGCAGATGCTACCCAAAGAGAAAATAATGATGATTTGAAGACAGCTATGATCTCCTCCACTTCGGTGCATCCGTGGCTGGTTCTGAACTTTCAGACCAAGCCTTGGCCCGGAGTCCTCCCAGCTGCATCCCTCACCGAAGGCAGGTCTTGCCTTTGGCCGCCTTTATGCAGCCTCTCTTTAAGGCCTTTGCATCCGGGAAGTCCTCATACAGCAGAGTCTCCAGGATCCTTTAGCAAATCCTTTAGTCCCATTGCAGTCACTCACCTAGTTAAAGCTAAGCGTTTCAGGCTGTCCTGTTGCACTGAGGTCAGCGAGATGATGGATTTCCAACAGGAAGGGCAGCCCCTCCTTCATTCTGAAAATGGTGCTGTGAACAATGCTGTTCTTCCCTTTGCATTTGATATTATTTCACAATGCTAGGAATGTGGGTGGTACTTTCACAGAAACAGTCTCAGGAAAAGTAAATATACATGTCAAATGCAGTCTGACGTTAGTTTGGTTTTTTTCTTCCCACCCCCACACCCCAATACAAACTGTTGGGAGAAAGAAATGTTGAGGGTAGATTCAGAGAAGACCCCCTGTATATTTTTTTTTGGAGGGGTGGGGGTAGTTCTCATACAGTTATTCACCAAACTGTTCTGGCAACAATTCTGTTTTGACAGCCTTCAAAACACTTTTCCAAAGCATGATTATGTTTTTATTTAGGTTTCACCTTAATAGAAATTCTTGGTGGCAAGTATACCTGCATACTATTTTAGGTAATGCCATTAGATAGAGCAGTGACAAGTTAGCAAGCATGTAATATCCTAAGGCAAATAGATTTGTATGTTCTTTTTCAGACTGGATGATTATGTCGCACTCTCTAAAGACATTTTAGATCAGTAAGAATGTCTCCTCAGGGAATCATAGTGATAACTACTTTTGACAAGTAGTAATAACAGAAGTTTAGTCCAACCATGAAATGAAAGACTCATGCTGAAGCCGAGATTACTGGTAGTGGACTGCAGGGGCACTGTAATTGCACATCACTCGTTTTAGTGATGGCACAGCTGCCTTCACTCTATCTATGCTCGTGAATTCAGAATTGACTTCTTCATGGTATCAAGCAAAAAGCATAATATTGACTTGAGGAGATCAATGGGAAGAAGCATTGTTTAAACTTAGTAGTAGGTAAGATAAATTCCTTCTACAGAAAGCCATTGCTTGTATTTTATGTTACAGTTCTAAATACAGGGAAAAATCCCAAATTCTTTGTGTGACTTTATTGATTGTCATCTGTCATGGTTTTGTGATTTTCGGTTACTGGTATTCCACATCATAACATCCTGTAGTGGATGTACCTAGTTCTCAGAAGAGAAGGACTACTACAGTCCCCACAGTACTTTTCTCCTCTGTTATCATTTTCCAGCCGGAGGGAAAAGATAAAAGCTCGCAGTATAAAAACTTGCAGGTCACGAGACCTCGTCCCTTTTTCCGCCGTCTCTCGTCTTGGCAGCGCCTCGCTCTCCAGCCGTCTTATCGTCGGTAGTAGAGTAAGGCCTACCTTGATTTTGGGACTTTCTCTCTCTCTGTATTGGATTTATCAGCTTAAATTGTAATTATATTGTATTATAGTGTGTTGTTTTGCATTTCGATATCTTATTTAGTAAATTAGTTTGTTTCTCCTCAGATTGTTGCCGCTATTCTTTGCTCTCAGGGCCATCTCCTTACCCTTTTTTCCCTTTTCCTGGGGCGTGGACCCGTGGATCCCCCGTCCCCTTCGTCACGGAACTGGGCCGAACGCCTGTAAACTGTTGACATCATCACTCCTAGCTAATTAGAAACAACTTGCAGGACATTTCAGTAGCTCAGTGAAGTGGCAGGATCCCCCAGGCAGGCAGGCTTATCATGACATTTCTGAGTGAACAATTGCAGCGATGACTCTTCCTCAGCTCTTCATTGTTGTTACTTTACTTTACTGAACCTTCAAAGGCTATCATTATTACACATTGGCAGAGCTACGGAATGGTTGATAAATCTATATTCAAGTTGTGTTTAAGATCAATATTATAGCAGTTACCATGCCAAATCAATATTTACCAAGTTGCTAGCTCCTAGTGCCTGACGTGCTGTAATTATTCCTCTTTTCACATATAACATAGGAACCTAATCCAATGCTTGCTGAAGTCAAGGGAGACTCATTGATCTCAGGCTTTGGATCAACCCTTGCTTCCTTTTATTTACTCATATTTGTCAGAGAATTGTACAGAAAATTGTACACAACAGAGGGCCTGTTTTTTTGGTCTCACTATCATGTGGTAATGTATGTGCCATGAGCTCCTGCTGGCACTGAGATGTTAAATTGCTGCTGTTGGATTTTTGGACTATTTTGGTAGTGCTATACAGACAGTGTCCATATTAAGTAGACTAAAAAAAAAAAAAAAAAAAAACCTTAAAAAATAACCCATAAATTCTGATGATACAGCCGTTCAGAATCAAGACATCTGAGACAGATAAAGTAAGACTAATTATCAAAATAGACTTGTGTAATCATTTATGCTTCCATAAATATCCTTCCATAAGGATACTTCTTTCAAAAAGTGTGTTAATTGGGGTCTGCTCATGGGAAGGACTGACTAATTGAACTGGCATGAGTCTGATAACACATTTTGTCATTAAAATGTTAACTTTTAAAATCAGTATTACACTGCAAATATTGTCCTTCTTTCAATTGAACTAGTCTATCTGACACATGCCAGCTCAATTAGTAGCTTGCTTTCATGAGTAGACCTCAATTAACACACACTTTTCTTAAAGAAATATTCCACAGTTTAAATTAGCACATTTACATTAGAAGTAATTATACTGGTTTTGGTTGTTAGTTCCTAATTTTTGTGATGATTAAATATGCTTTAATGGAAAATAACATTTGTTGATTAATTACTCAAATCATACTGAATGTCTGTAGAACATCTTCAAATATGGAAGACAGAAAAGACCACATCCATGTGTATGGAAGGGGGGGGGAATTCCAGGTATTTTTTTTTTTTAAATAATTTCTGTTAGGAAAACAGTTAGGTCAGGGCTTGAACTGGTGACTGAGCATCTGGTGAAGGGCTGTGGCTGGCCTAGAAAGCATAGGCAAATTGTTTGCACCTGTGCTCCCCAGGTGACCAGAAGAGGGGTGGACTGAGAATGAAGGCATGGCTCATATAAAGGCCAGCCACTGGAGGGAGAGTATCTCTTGGACCTGGGCTGCTTCCTTAGGTGTGCTGTATTGCTGGAGAGCCTCTTCTCTAGCTGGGTGAGTCTGGCTCTTCTTTCTGTATATGATTCCTGGTCTATCTGTGAATGCTTCGCTTGGTATGACCGAGAACCTGCCTGAAGAAATTTCAGTCACTTGTGAGCAGAACTGTTCCCTGTGCAATAAGGTGCTCTCTGGTCACCCCTATGGTGTGCTAAACTTAAATTTTTATGACTTGTTTCTGTATATTTGGCCCAGTGGTGAGGTAGCAACCAATTAGAATGCTTCACCTGTAAGATAGGTGAGCTTGTTTTCTTCTGTGAGTGAAAGTACTTGAAGAGGCATCTTCATCACAAGGCAGTTATGATGAAGATCTAATCTAGAATTTCATAATCAGACAAAAAACAGGAAAATGAGCTGGAATTAACAAAAGCCTTCCTGTTTATGAAGGAGATTATTCTCAGGTGACTGTTTAGAGAACTAGAGAAATGGCTGCAATCTCTCTATGAATATATTATGAATTGTACAAAGTGCCTGAACAACCTGTAGCGTAGACACTGTACTGTTGTTGGCTTCCCATATAATGATATAAAGCAACCATGCTTAAAGCTTTGTTATACTTGAATGATATTGCTGCTTTGAAGTAGGGCTTTTGCTTTAGAATAAAGGAAGGTTTCAGGTGAAAAAGGCTTTGATACCATAGTTCATATAAACTGTACAAAAGTTTCTCACAGTTTGCATTTACATTTGGAAAGGATCATTAACTTTAATACCTGTATGATGCGTCATTAAATCTCTTTATATCTCTGTAACTTGCCTTTGAAGCATAACTTGTGGCTAGCCAGATCATTCCTTCCCAAAAGGCATCTAGTCTTCAAGGGATACAATCTACCATCTTCCTTTGGAGTTTATTGCAATGATTAATCATTGCAATGTTATAAAACTGTCTAATTATCCATCTGGACTTTGTACTGCTTTGGGTTTTGACTTCTGAGTCTACCTGGTCTTTGTGGAGGGGGAAGAGTTGCTCTTAATCATAGGTTATTCTTTCTCTTTTAAGAGGTGCTTTACAATGATCTTGTCCCTTTGCTCAGCTAATAAGAACATCCCCAGGACAGAGAGGATAAACACTGTGATTCTTGAGTCCTTCCTGTTACAGCTCTACGCCTTTAATCACTGAAGTATTCTTCTTTGAAGGGTATGTATCCAGTGAAACTGTGGTTCTGTACATGTCAGTCCCCTTCTAGAAACACTGTTCTCCAGAATTGCTATGTATTTGGATGAGAAAGTTTGGTAGAAGTAAATGTAATCAGGCTACGGTTAAGAGTAAATTTTTATTAACCCTCCTCAGTGTGAATGATGTGGAAGAGAATGTTTTTTCCAAGAGAAGTATGTGTGAAGAGCAGGCACATGTGCGATGTAGTACAACACCTGACTGGAAACATTACTTGGAAATAATGCAACCCTCTGGAGGTGTGTCTAGCAGAGCTATTGTGCGAGGTCACTGCAATTCCACCTATACAGCAGTATGTGCATGCTGAGAACCACTTGGAGCTCAGCCTTCAGAGGGAAGGAACTATGGTGATTACAAAAAAAGTCTAATGGAGAGGGGCATCAATATAGTTCAGGGTAAATGTACATGCGTACAGTGGTGGGGAAACTAAAAGCCAAATGAACAAAAATCCCTTTCCAAATCAGCAATTTGTTTCTGGAAATAACTATTTGCAATAGAGAATGGGTCTTGAAACTTGAACTGCTTATTCAAGGGAATATAGTATATGGTCTGGGATTTTGTATATTTATGTATATCCAGATGTTTCATTAACCAGTGATGCAGGTGACAGTCAAATGGAGGTCTTCAGATCTTTACATATCTGAGTCAAATTGCTATCCATTAAATGATGGTAAGGACAGTATTAATATAGTGCTGTATTAAAATGCATTAAATTCCTTATAGACTAATAACAAAACACAGAGCCTGCTGTCAAAGATCCTGTGGAGTTCAGCTCAGGTGAATCTTTAAATGGAGTCATGGTTTAGTTGAGAAGTGTGAACTCCTCATGATTGTGAGACCCATTTTGAGGAGTGCTTTTACTTTTGAGAAAGTACTTTGGTGTTTCTCCAGCTGTTTAGTCACTTGTGGTTCAGGGGAGACTGACTGCTGAGCAGGATCACCCAGCACCCAAGTGTCCTTGGGGCTGTAGTGTTACAGATCTCATTTCTGTGCCATCAGGTAAGAAAGGAGTAGAATGCAGGGAAAAAAGAGCAAAAATGATAGCTATAGACGGCGTTACTGCAGGATCTAAGGAAAAGCAAAATGAAGACTTATGGCCTGCCTTTCTTTTCTCTGGGGGGAATTCCTGGCTTTGCAAATGTATGTTTTCCAGTGTTTAAAGTTAGAGTTGATTATTCTAAATGGGGGAGGAAAAAATGCTGGTGATGTAAGGTCACCCTAAAGCCAGTGAGAAAGACTTAATTACATATAAACTATTCAGATTTCTGACTGAACTTATGTTACTGGCAAGAAGCTATATTCTTATGCTACTGAAGGTGAATTTGTGACCCCGATGCAATCCTATTCAGTAGTGACTTAATGTGACTTAAATGACTGATGAGGTCTTTTCCCAACTCTGTGATCTAAAAAAACTCTGATTTGGGGGAAAAAAAAATTTCTTTGTTCAACTAGGTGATCAAACTAAGAAATAAACATCAATACAATCTTTAAAAGATTCCTCAGAGAAAATGAGGAATACATAGTTATGACATTAAGAACTGTTTTTTTCTGAATTTAAATGTTCTCATCTCTGAGTTTAGTTGATAAAGATTCACTTCATATTGGAATCAATGAGAAGTTTAATAACCCTCCATGATTTGGACATATCATCCAAAGCTTACCACATGAAAGACAAAGGTTCAATCTTCTTTTAAGGATATATCTCCACAACTTTTTTTTAAACACTGCTTAATAATTACAGTTAAGTTACTTGGTAATTCTGAAGTACCCAGAATGCAACAAATAACAGATGAAATGTGTAACCATAGGCCTTGGAGAGGAGGACTGATAAAGCCCTGTAGTCTTGTTCAAAAGAGGTTATAACATTTTCATGTGTTTTCTAGTTTAACTTGTGTCTCTTCTTATAGTGTGACTGTAGTCCCCAAAAGTCACAATGGTGTAAGGAATCTACCCTGAGTAGAGAGCAGTACTTCGTCCTCATAGTGCCAACAGCTGCCTTCTAACATTCAACCATGTAACAAGGTTTTAAAAAACAAAAAGCACATCTACAGTCAACAAATGTGGTGTGACCATTGGGCAATCCATTAGATAGCTGTAATGCACACAGTTGGAATTTTTTTGAGAGGGCATTTGATATCATCATTGTTAGCCTTCATATAAATGCAATATTTTTCCCAGTAAGGGAAGAAGGGAGTATTTTTAGCTGCTTCTTGAGTAACTTATCTCCATGGCAACCCCTTACTTGCCTGCACTGTTGCTGCTATATAGAATGTTGTCACATTAATAATAAAAGGAACACATCTAACACATTTGGCTGCTGACTGGCTTCCAGCCACATTTCTCTTGTTCCGGTTGAAGGCTTTGCGAAGCTTAGGGTCCATAAGCAAATTTCATTCATTTTGTTTCTAGAGAAAATTGCCTTGGATTATATTAAAACACTCAGGAGGTTTCATCAATGTATGCATTGTGTTTGTTGGGTTGGATTTTTGTTTGTTTCTGTTTCTAGTTCCACTTGAAAATGCCAAGGAAATCTGTGAACAAATACAATTAGAAAAGCTAGAAAGCCAGCAGCTGTGGAGTAATTTTATTTGACTTACATTTGTAGAGATAAGAAAATGGCATTTTTAAAAATTGCTTATGAGGAACCACTGTGACGTGCTTTTGAAGAACAGCGCTTTCATTAATGGAGACTTGACGCAAGAGCTCTCCCAGTGAGATCCTAGGCTTGCTGATCATGTGCACAGGTGTACAAAAAGCATCTGTGAGCGGTCAACCCTCATTTTTTGGTCTTAATATATGGATTTCAAATTTGGCAAATGCTTATTATAAAGGTGAGAATAAAAGACAAAGGAACAATAGAAGTCAGCATAAATTAGTCATTTTTCTATAGGTACTAACACTAGTGAACAATACAGTTGCAACTTGTTTTCAAGATCATGTTTTGAGGCTTAAATTTTCACTGCTTGGCATGAGAAACTACTTGAAGCCTGTTTCAATGCGCAATACAAAAGTCCGTAAATGTCACATATTTGTATTTAAATGACTTGGTCTCTATTTCTTCTGCCCATACTCTCTATCATCTCAAGCATTGACTTATTTATAATTCAGCATAAAAGAAATCTACAACTGTGTTCATGTTCTATTACATGATCACAAATCTCTTTCTAAAGCCAACCTTCAGTTTCTTTAATGCCTCAATTGACACCTTCCATAGTAATTCCCATGCATGCCCATAAGAATAAGGACTATATCTTTATTTATTAAACTCCTATTACATTTTAGCTTATGTAGTTTTTTGATATTGGTAAGTAACTGGTCTTGGATCATATACAAACATGTACAATTTCCAACTGTGCTCCTCAAATTCAAGACTTAAAACAGTTATTTCACTTACTCGTTCAGGTTTTCAAAACAATTATTCAGCTGTAAATTAAATTTAGAGAACAGGATTTAACAGTTACTAGTTCTTATAGGGAGATGTCACTCATAAGCATTATGTTGCTACTCATTGAATTCATAAATACAGGAAAAGATTAGTTCTTAAGTTCTCAAGCACTCAGGAACTGAATGTTGCTGAAAGCCTGATTCAAAATGCTTTATGATGTAGGTCCTGGGGATTCACAGTGATCTCTGAGCTGTAAGTAACCCTCTCCTTCAGGAGGTTGAAAGTCTAAAAAGTTCTTACTCCAGGAACTTTCTTTTTTCTTTTCTTCTTCCTCTTCCTGCAAATCTTTAACTAGAAGTCCTCATTCAGGAGTATTTATTTTATATTAAGTGCATAGAAGGAGTCAACTTGCTCAGGGAAGATAAATGCTATCTTTTTAAAAAAAAGTGCATTAAGCAGTTATGAAGCTAAATTTCAGTAAATACTTCATTAGTATTTTTATGTGGAGAATTCTGCTTGTAACTAGTAATGGGAATACCACCTTTGCAAGAAACAGGTTATGTGTACAGATAACCCACTGCTTACCAGTCATATCAGGCCTGTTAAGTAAGAGTCTCTTTCCTACAGTTTCAGATGATTATACTCATTTATGTTGAACTGCAACTCACTTGACATCTGCTGGAAGCCCAGGAAATGAATGAACTTGGAGTAAGATGATTTTTCTCCCTGTTGGAGCAAGCTGCTATATAGGATACGTGTGCTTCTGAACTTTAAATGAGAGACGTTGGCCAGGCAGTGTTGTGGATGAAAGAGGAAAATAAAGAAGGCAAGAAGATAAGATATTCATCTCTTAAACAGCTGGAAACCAGACTTCTCAGTTGCTACATTTAGCATAGCAGAAAGGCACATTAATAATTAGGGAAATTTTCTAAAGTGCAATGAAGATGAAACATATATATATAATTACTATTAAGGTGATTACATGTTAACTCATGGTTCTTCTTGGCCTGAGACAAATCTACAGTCAAGAAGTTTCTATAATTAATCTTTATGGGATAGATTTCAAAATGAACTGATTCTCTCATCTAAGACTGGTGAATAGGAGGGAAAAAAAAGGAAGATTACTGCTGTGTTAAAGGTTTGTAATACTTAAAGGGAAGACCAGGTGTTTTAAGGAAGGACTTGTAATTGAGGCATCAGTTCTGCTCTGGACTTGAATGCAGAGAGAGTCGGAGCTGTATCAAACAGGAGGCCTGGCCTCAGTACGCCATTCCTGACTGTGGATTGCACTTCCACCTTGCTTTTATCACTTCAGCCTGTATGAGCACTTTTATCCTTTGAAGCTGGTTACAGTGGTGTCTGCACTGTGGAGTTAACTGTTTGACTGCACTGCATGAGGGCAAAAAACACATCTATAGCATATTTAATAAACAAAATATGTCCAACTCATTAAAGAATGTGTTCCCAGAGAAGTCCAGATAGCTGAAGATCTGAGTGCAACTATTGTTTTCATCTGTGTCCCTGACTTGGTTTCATTGCTTTTGTCTTTCTTCTCGAATGTGTCAGCTAAAAATGCTGACTGGGAGTGAGAACCCTAACAGTGCAGGAGCTACGAAGTTGAGATTGCTACATACTTTGTGCACAAACAGACTTATTGTATACAAACATAGTACTGCAAATTATGAAAAATCACATTCTTCCCACATTGTGTATACCTCTATCCTTTCATAGTCACTTGAACACAGTATGGTAGAGCAAACTGAATTCCAAGGACTACCCTTGAGCCTTCTGCTGTTTCCAGGATTTGATTCTCTGTTGCTTGCTTATTCAGGTCTTATTTGAGACCAAGAACTGAATAAGTAGCATCTTTATCTTAACTGTTTCACTAAATAGTTTCTTCCTCTGGCTTAAGGGCACAATTTTCACTGTTTTATTTTATTTTTTGGAGTTACCTTTCATCAGGTATATAATGAGCTCCTTTAAATTCAGAAAGAAGAGATGGCTTTGCTTGAGAAATGATCATTAACTTGGCAACTTCAGGAGGGCTCTAAGCTTGCTTCTGTGTTATCTTTCCATTTTGGTGTGGCATTTCCCTGTGCAAACCTGATCCCTCTGAAAACAGCCAGTAAAAACTGAAGAAGTACAATATGCATGTGTGTTCTTTGTGATGAGATGAGCGTCCTTGAGCTTTTTACTATTGTATTTGTCATTTTCCCATCTACTGTACACCTGTCCTATGCTGGCGCTGTTCATGGATGATTATCAGTTTCAAAGTCAGATTTGTTCTTACAATTATTTTCTAGTACATAATGAAGACTGCTTCCTGTACTCAGTGAAATGCAGCTAAATACACATGGCCCACCTGGCATCTTTATCTTTTTTCTACAGCGTAATAATCATATTTAACATAAATAAGTAGCTTTAACAGCCTACAATAATAACCCCTTGGCCAGCACACCACAGGTAAGAAGATGATACTCCTAAACACTGAGATGCTGTGATGGATCTAGATGAAACTCATAGCACTGGTGTTGGCATAACTAATAATGATAATTGAGGGGTACACCTGCAGATTCAGACAAAAGCTTGCACTGGTGTGGCAGCTTGTAATTAATAGATGAGTTCCAGTCAAACCTGTGCAGGAGATCGGTTCCAGGCCATTGTGTGGTTTTTAATTAAAAAAAAATAAATCAAGCTTTGCAAGGGTTAGAAGTTTTTCCTATGTAACTTCAGTATATTTGCATTAAACTGATCATTTTCTCTTGCTCTCTTTGTGTACTTCAGTATGTCTATGTACATATATCTATGCATATTAACCTTCATAAAGAATCTGTAAGTAGTGATTTAGTTGATTCGTGGTCAATTCATGTTTTAATGAATAGTGAGCTCCATTCAAGCATGGATTTTGAACATTTTAAGACTTCCAGTATGTACTGGTGCTTCTAGACTTTCTAAAAATAGAATAGCTGATGCATGCATAACAACTTTTTACCTAAACATCTGACAGATGTGAATTTGCTTCTCTGCAGATGAAAATAGGTAAGTGGAATATCTTGCCACTGAGAACTAGGAGATGTCAAGTCCTATTGGATGCATAATTGTGCACAATCTATGCTACTTTTTTAGGACATGACCCAGGATAACCATTTAGCTATGTGATTAACTGCAAGGATGTGATTTAAAGCTTTTGTGAGAATACTCATGTTATTCAAATGGTACTCTTGCATTTTCTGTGGTACTTGTATTCTGCTTGACAGGACACTCATATCCAATGTAATTCAAACATAGTTGCACAGATGCAGGAGGAGTGAATTGTTTTTTTTATAGCAGTTTAGCTAGGCACTGTGACATAACTATAGTGTGAGTCAGATTTCAAACTTAATGCGTTCCAAATGTTCACTTCCTCACTTGTTGCATAATTTCTTCTTTTCATTGTGCTCTGTAGAATATGTAGAAACCAATAGGTAAGTAATCTCTTGAGTAATATTAAACTCTCTAGAAGAAAACAAATGAATAGGCGCTCATCTGAGTAAATAGCAGTTCATTCAAAAATGTGCTATAGCACTGAACTTGCTGATTATCCTTTTCTTGTTCTTGAACTGTGTGACTAAGAGGAAGATCAAGCACTTTTTCAGGTCTATAATGCTCGCTTTCCTAAAGGCCTAGCTCACTGACCAAATCTGTTACTTTCTGCTTTGATATGGCTTCAGAAACCCTAGATATTTCCCAGTGCTTGCTGTTAGTTTAATTCACAAGAGCCTTTCAAAGAGATTTTTGTCTGGACTTATTTCCTGAACTTGGGCTTGGATTATTAACGCTGAAGTTACCTATTTTGTCTAATATTTCCTCTGACAAATTCACTTCACAGAAGGTACTGAAGGTGGGATTATTGCCAGTATTATTGATGCTTCTGTAAGTAATGGTGCTGAAAAAGCACCTCAAAGAAATCTCATCCCTGTTTACCACCATAGCTTTTATGGAAAAACTGAATTGGTCAAATTAGCAAATATTTATTATACAAACTTCCTTAATGCTATAAATCCTCAGTGGACAAATACATTTATCTAGTATAGATATTCAGAATTGGCTGACTTTTCTCTAGCTACCTTTTCTCAGTGTTGTCTCAACCTCCTAAAAATCAGTGGGTTCTGTATTAGCTGTCCCACTCTTCACAACAAAGCTGAACAAATTTGTCCCATAGTCTCCTTTGACTTTTCACTGTGTTTCTATATGGTAGGACTCCGTTCAATATCAGAGTGCACAAATTGCATCACTGGGGATATAGCAGTACAGAAGTAATTAAGAGCAAACAGAATAATTGGAGAACTTAGTTTGCATTCTTAAAAGGCTAGAAATGAAGCAACTATGACACACAGTCAAGAACCTCTAAGGGGAAACATTCATAGGCTATTTCCGTGGTTACAGCTTTATCACATATACTCTGGAAAAGTCACTTAATGGGGAACAAAATCACCTAAGCACAGCATTGTAGAGCAGTATCTATCTCTTGCTCTTGCTTAGTTCTTGCTTCATATAGTTTTGCTATTTTTTCTGAATTCCAACACACATCCTTTCTATGAATGAGCTTTTTACTCCAGATTTGAATCTGGTGGCCTTATATGAAGATAAATTCCTAGCAGTCTCATGTCTGCTGCACTTGGCAGTGAACATGCGCTCAACACCATTCTTGTTTCTTATGTCACATTCCATCTTCTCACTGCAGCCTTCAGGATATTGAAGATGGATACAGATGCCTGCAACTCTCTGTCAAAGGGAAATACAGCTGTGGCTCACTCGTGAAGTATTCCAACAAAGGCCTTTGGCTGTTTTTCAGATTACTCTGTATGATTACAACTACATCAGTAGAAAGAGGTCAGATTTATCTTTCAGCCATGCTGTATCATGGAAATACTTTTTTTGGAATAATATTTGTATAGAAACAATGCTCAATTACTGATTATTGATCTGGCATCATTCCATATCAAATCATGCCAGGGTACTTTTGCCTTGTGATCTCAGACAAATGTGGCATTTGTATCCCTATTCCTTTTGTTGTTAAGAAGTTGTAGATCATGTGTTTTGGTTATGCATTAATATGCAGCCAGAGATCTTTGAGGAGGAATGAACATATTCTCTCCTCCAAGTGGGAGAACATCCATGAAGCATGCTCTCTACTTCTAGCACTCCTAGAAATTAGGCATATATTTCAACCACAGAGTATGAGAACTACTCCAGTAGTAATGCCTCTTATTTTATGTTGGTGATATGGCAGTGGAGGTTGAATTTTCTCACCAATCATTCTGTTACACTTTGTTTCTGTGTGGCAGATACAGCAGAGGGGAATTCTGACAGAATGCTGTCTCCACATGGAAGAGTGGATGAAGCAAAAGTGTGGAATTTAATTTCTTGATGCAGGAAAAAATGGCACCCATTGACACTTGCTGAATGTTTATGGAGACTAAACAGTGGATGTGAGCACAGTGAGGGGTGGGTGGTGCTTTTCACCCGTGGTGACAATGGGTCACCTCTGCTGGTGCAGATTTTGATGAGTATGGTATGCAGGCAAAAAAGCCCAGCTAATGGTGGTGACTATGTTGAAAGAGTGTTTTGTAGCTGAGAATGTGCTCTATTAACTAGTGTTATTGTGTTCTTTGTATCTATTTTATTTCATTAAAAATAAAACAAGAGGCATTACTTCTGGACCAACTTATGTCATATGGGTTCTCTTGGCCTACATGTGGTGGTAAACAGTAAAGCGGGTACAGAAGCATTTAGTGATAAAGGATGTAGCTTGGCAAAGTTTAAAGTGCTCATCTTAGCAAGTGAGATCAAGCTTCCTATAAAGCACAACTTTTGAGGGATCACATTAATGACATCCCAAATGCAGTTAAAATAGCCCAAATACTTCAAAATGTTGGTAGTCTGCATATGGTCAGGTGATGTATTGTTAGCATAGTTACAATGCTCTACTTTTCTGGATATATAAACCTGCCTAAACTTTCTAGAAACTCAGTGCTGAGAACTCCAAACAGTAGCAGTATTTCTTATGTGGGCTGTTTTATCACATTTTTCTGGAAGTAGTTCCATGGGTGGTAGGGTAGGAGGATATGTGGATAGGAAGTACTGAGAGTTTTCACAGATCTATTTATAGTATTCATTAATTGATTTTATTCTTGTGGTTACCCTCCCATTAAAATCCATTTGAAGCTAGAGTGCTCTTGTCTATTAAGCTACTCACCCAAGGTTTTAAATTACTTCATTTAAGAGAAAAAGAGATGCTTATTTCTTAGTGTCTTATTATGAAATTTAACATTCACTATTTCTGTCTCTAATATTCTTTAGAGAATTGGAGTGCTTCTGAACCAATCTTAAGTAGGACAGGAAGACTGAAATAAAAATTAGTTCTTGCTATCAAGTACAAGCAGTTCGTAGAATTCAAACCACTATATTCAGTTTGTGTCCTGCCCAGTGTACAAGTTCACTGTAGTTATGTAAAGCGGGCTGGGAAAAAAATCTGTTCAGGTGAAGATGAACAAGAAGTATAATTTAGATTTTGGTGTTTTTTGTGTTCTTTGCATTGGAGTCCATAGGAACACCCAGTGTCCATGGGTGACAATGCTTTGCCAAGTTTGGCCCTGCTGAGATGCAGCACCATGGCCCTTGTTGGCTGCTCAGAAAATGCTCCTGCATGTGCTGTGAGTCCTCTGTGCCTGAAGAGGCAGCCTCTGCTGATGACACCCTGGTGATGCTAATGGTCTGCTGGGGCACAACAGCTCCTGTCTCAATGTTGGAGATTACTGGACCTCACTGGCAGTAGGTTATCCTGATGTTGCAAGCAGTTTAGCTTTCATTTTTTTTCTCCTGCATTTGCCTGCAACAAAATTTCTGTTCTAGTTTGCAGCTGCATTTCAGTTGGATGGTTATATTCAGTGTCCTTTAATGAAGTATGTTTTCATGAAGATATCAAGGGAAAGAGATAGTTATGAATGCTTTTCATGATGATATAAATTCACATTATTCATGCTTCATTGGACTTTCTCAGTCAGATCAGCATAAAGCCATCTAGAAGAATATGTACCTTTAGCATACTGATAATAATCAACAACTAGATAATAAAATTGGTGATATTTGCAAAGCTTGAGAGACTTAGGTCTCTTTGTGTTGACATTAATAGAAATTAGACATCTCCATTTCTTAGACAGTACTGGTCCAATGACCGTTCTTCTCTTTTTCAGAGGGTGTTTTCTTTCCTGCTCTGTGCGGCTGTTGTAAGAAAAACAGCAAAATACTTGCTTTTCTTGTTTTTTCCTCCTGTTTGTCTTAAAATAGTCATCCCTCTTTCAAATGCCTGTCAAAAAGTGCTGCTCTGTAGACTTTTATCTGATTGCTAAACACGTTGAGTATTTGAGACTTGGTCTCTGATTAGAGCTGACCAAAGAAGTAGAAGTGACAGCTGGAAGTGACAAGGTGGCTGGTTATTTATCCCTGCCTTGCAGAAATGCATGTATCATATTCTGCTGCTCATGGAAGTCAGCAGAACTGGCCTTAGGCTTCTCTGCAAACTTTCCTCTTAATCTGGGAATACTCCTATCCACAGCAAAAGGCTACTTATATTTCATTATTCACTACAAGTAAAGGTAGACTGACAACTGTGCTCTACTGTTTTGCACTAATTGATCTTTTTCAAAGCACTTTGTCTCTTTTTCTCAAGATCTCAGTCATGTAAGACTTTACTTTGTTATTGCAATAGGAATCTTTTATTTTTCACTGAAGTGGGATCAAAGTGTCCTGTTTCTGACCACAGAATTGCCTTTATTCTGCATTTATTCTGATACTGAATGTAATATTAATGGAAGTTCCCTTTTTGTGGAGTGAATCATGTTATCAGTAAATGTATAATTGGCTTATCTACCAAATCTGAGGCAACAAAGGAGACTTGCAGATCAAGAGCCCTGTGCCTATCTGTCAGTGCCTCAGCCTGTGATTGTTTATTTAGCCTGCATTTGAGGGCTAGATAGCAGTTTGGTCAGCGTAAGTGGTAAATGACTGTACAACGCTATTTCATGCTGTTAATCAGCCTACCTGCATCTTTGCTAAAAGGAAAAAAAAGGTAAGGAAAGGCACTCTAGTATGCAGTACTGTAGGTGAACGTGAGTCTGTTAAAGAGAGGGAATGGACAAAAAAAGGAAGATGATGGAAGACCAGTATTCCACAGCCAGTGTGAGACATTAGCAGTGAGGAAGGACCATGAAGGAAACACTAAGTCACTTCTATTTATTTCTTTGGAGGGGAGTGGGCCATGCTTCCTTGCTGGGAGGAAAACCTTCTTAAACAATTTGTAAGGCAGATCAAGAATGTACTGTATAAATGTTGCAAATGCAATAGGATGTTCTTGACACGCTGTCTTAAATAGAAAACTCTCAATTGTTTAGATATAAAGATTTAAATTACTCCGGCTTCATAACATTAAATGATCTCTCATACTAGAAATCAAAAGACAGAAGGGGAAAATACAACTTCTGTATAATACTGCTCATTATGACAAATGATCTGCGTCAAAGAACATAACATCCTGGCAGAGCTTCAAGATTACCCAGAGGAGAAGCAATAGATAGGCTGCCAAGCCAAAGTAATTTCAGAAAGGGTTCCACACCTTCTGTATCCCTAGTGTGGTTCAGCGAAGCTATGAAACTCTCCAGCACAGTCACTCTCTGCACTTGTTTAACCCACTGACCTCAACTCTCATTCTCCCTGAAAGCCTCCTGTTTCTCAGCATTGTGGTGAAAAGATTTCTGTGCTACTCCATGAACAATAAGATATAAAACAATTTTCTGCTGGAGATGAATTTGTTCATAACTCTTGCACAAAGATAGTGCCCACCATATAAGTGAGCATGTGGGTGCCATCTGCCTGCATGCAGAGGGGCCTGGTGTGGTAACCAACAAGTGTGGAGAAGGACAGAGCTGTGCTGGAGCCCCTGAGGTGTGGTTGGTGCTACAACAAACTGATCTCATTAATTATATGAGACTTGGCTGGTTCAGAGCACAAATTATCACAGTTCAGCACAGAAATCCATCTAGTTCCTATTTTCATAACAATCAAATAGTTAACTCCTTACAACTGCAGGTTCCAGCATGTCTGCCTCATTATCTAGACAAACTTAACCCAAGGACCTTCACTGGATTGCTGTGTAGTATTGGAAGGAAACTATCTCTGTTCATATCAAGCACATGTATATACAAGTCAAATTACACTGGATCTAAAAAAAAAAGGCTTAAAACTGGCAAAAAGAAAACTATCTGTTTTTATGGAACCCTAAATTTAATCCTCAGTAAGTGCTTTTTCTAATTTGATCAGAGAACTCATAATTTCATATATTAAATCCATTTACTCAGTATTCTTAGCACTAAATTATGTGACTTATCTGCAGGAATATGGAGAACTAGAAATCTTGTTTATGTAAGTCAGTGCTGTACAG
The DNA here is from genome assembly GCF_002078875.1 of Numida meleagris. Classification (NCBI taxonomy): domain Eukaryota; kingdom Metazoa; phylum Chordata; class Aves; order Galliformes; family Numididae; genus Numida; species Numida meleagris. The sequence continues at coordinate 42,248,657 of NC_034413.1, read as the reverse complement.
ATGGAATCATCTACATAATTTATCCAAATTACATGCATTTTACTTATTGGTAACAGGGTTTGGCATTCTGCTGAGGGCCCTAGAAGAAATCCCCATGTTCTTAAAAATTACTGTCTTTTGAGGCAGCACTCACAATAACTAAACACAATGGTGTTGTGTTATTTAACTGATGCCAAGACTGAATCCTGTGTGTTACAATTAATATAAACAAAAGCCAGCCTTAGAAACTGGACCTTTGAATAGTTTAGAGCATACTTGCTTCAAGGGTAACATTGCCAGTTTCTCCCTAAGCCCTGGCCAGGCTGGTGCCCTGTTGCAGCTCCTCCTACATTCACAGCTGTGAGAAGAGCCCTGGATCACAGCCCCACACTGCTCTGAACCTGCTCTTGTGAATGGCCTGCAATATGCTGGAGGCCTTCAGTAGTCAAGTAGCCCTTGGGAGGTTTAACTACAACTGTGTTAAACTCATCACATCCTTGCTTAAGTTGTTTGCTTGTTGTTGTTGTTTTTAAGAATTTCTAGTGATGAAAGTAGTCTTTTCCCAGTGGTCCGTTCTTCCTGTGCTTAACATTTAACCTGATGTTAGGAATCTTGCAGCAGAATTTTTAGGTGTTTTTATGTGGAAGGAGAGACCAAATGTCTTCTCTCAGACATCGAGATTGGTGACAACAACTAGAGAACTCATCTCTGGGTTGACTTAAGTTGCAATATCCAAGATTATATATAATTCTCTAGGCAAGGCCTTATATATCTCCTCACCTGCCCTGCAGGTTAGGGATGGGCTCCTTGCTCTTCTCGAAGTGCTGGCTCTTAGCCTGTATGCAGTTGGAGGTATCAGCTGGACCTATTCCTGCAGTGCTTGCTCAGCTGCTTACAAGTGCATGTTTTGGTAGGTGATTATCTGTGTAACTTCAGAGTAGTGTGTCTCGCTTAGCTGTGCTGAGTTGCAGCTTTCTCCTTGAAGTGTCTTTGTCTTCCAGCTCAGTTAGGAATCCCTCTACTTGGGATCACTTGTCTATTAAGTATGCAAATCTACTAGTTTTGTATGCATAAATATTTTCCGTTTTCTTTTTTGGCAGTATAAAATATTAGACTTTTTTAAATCTTCAATGGTGAAAGACCTGGAGAATATCACTTAATTCATTGGGAAGATAAGTGAACAAATGACATTCCTATGGAGGGAGAGATTAACGAAAACTAGATTTCTACATAGAATATGATTCTAACCAACCTCTTATTTTCTATAGGGGAGGTATTTGGGATATTTTTCTAGATAAACTATTTATTGCATTTATTTATTTATAGCAATTCTGAGGTCTTTCAGAACTCTTGGAACTCTTCTTACTTGACACCCAGATCTGAATCAATTTATTTTAATAGTAATATTAATATAACAAACATAGTGTCTGGTCAGTCTCTAGTTAAAATTGGGGAGAAAACAGACTTTGTATTTCAAGTTGCAGTCCGTCATGTATCTTTTGAAATTCACCTTACAATTACAACTAACTTATTTTTTCCTGTGAAATCAAAGCTTCTTCAGCTTTCTTATTTCACTTCAAACTCAGTTCACAGACATCCAAAGGGGCCCTGTGAGACCTCGGTCAGGTCCAGCTGGCACTGATTTAAAGCTCTGAATTGATAATAATGAAAGTGTTTCAATTTGGCTTTGAGATATTGGGCTTGCTTGAGCATAGAGCTCTTCAGGTACGAGCCCACATGACTACAGTCCAGAAATGGTTGACCTAGACGTATATAATTGAGTCTCTGAAATTATGGAATTCTTAAAAGTTTTATAGAAAGAACACATCTTTTATTGTGGTGGTGAAAACAGCAAAGCTAGCTATCTTAAGAGTTCTTTAATTAAAGATTAATCTAGAAATACAGTATTTTGGGAATCTAGTAATCTTAGTAATTGTAGTTAACTGATGTTTTCTGTGAGTTTGAGTACCAGTATACAGAACCAGCTAAGTCATATTATGTTGTTGCATAATAATAATTTATTTGCTTACATTTAAAACAAGATGGCAGTGATTTAGTTTATTGGTTTTGGTGTTTTGTTTTAATTTCTGAACCCTTAGTTTTCCTGACAGGAAGATGTAGCAGGAAAAATAAGGACATGTCTAGGCACATAATCTACTGATGATATCTGGATTTTGCATTTAAGCAGTAGTGTGAATATTTTATCAGTTTCAGGATTTGCTTTTAAACAAGTTCAGTTCTTAGCTCAAAACTGTGCAATAAAAGGGCACGTTTTCCCCAGGCTTTTATTATTTTTGAGATCTGCTTTCTGTATTGTAACTCTCTTCCCTTTTAAGAGGCAGGGGGGAGAGGGCTTAGTTTGCTCCGGAGCCCACCTGTCTGCTTTTGCATCTTGTACTTAACTCAGAGCCCCTGGAACATACTGGAATAGGCAGCAGGGCACCAAAACCTTTAATGACTTTGTCCAGGACAGTGCCGAGAAAGTACTTAAACTGAGGTTACCGGAGATGCTCACTTGCACCTTGAGAACAGAAATGCCCTTTCTCTACTTCTCAGCAACTAATATAAATGGTGTGTTGCATGGAAGGGAATGCATTGTATTTTCAACATGCAATCAGTGTGAAGAAACTTAGTAAACAAAAGAACATTGCTGGTGGCAGTCAAGAGAGAAGGCAAGAGGAAAGGCTCATTAAGTCTGATTGTTATGGTACACAGTGATAATGGTCCTGTATATCAGATAATGATTTACTTAGTGTTCTCCAGTACACATTAGATATATTATGTAAGTACATTATTTCTTATCTAAAGAACAGCTATCATTAGCAGCTAGTGAAATAGTTGCATAAATCTTCATGTTGGGGGGGGGAATTGGTAGCATTAAAATAATGCAATTTCATCCCAAAGCAAATCATAATTACTACTGTCAAATGCATGACATTTACAATACAAAACTTTCAGAACTGTATTTTTGTCTTTCTGTGGCTCTGCAGCTACTTTTAATGTAAAGTTATGGCAGCGGTTAGTGACTTGAATTTAATTCATGCTAATACAGAGCATACAGGATGTGGGGAGGGGGAACTGAACTAGTTTGTTTAACTCAATGGTTTATTTTTTTTACCTTAAACAAAACTAGCTAAGTATTCTTGCTTTTGTGGGTCTATCTTAATTTTCTTAACTTCAGAGTCTAGTACTGAGTCTGCGTCCCTCTGCTTGCTGTTCCCTTTTGTCTGCTCTTCTAAGTCCCATGGTTGTCAATCTCTTCTGTATGTGAGGAAGAAACTGGCTTGAGCCTCTTGTTTTGTTTGTTTATAGTATGGGTGGGAGTCAGGTGTCTTCCTCTGCCTGAGTTTTCTATCCATAGATCTGCTTTAGGTCAAGTGTGAATATGCATGGGGGTAAAGGGCGCTTGAGAACTGGCAATCAGAGGAGCTGGACTCCTGGTACAGCCAAGGGAGGTGGGGTTGGCAGCACCCTGCCCAGCCTGCTATGTTGATTGTGAGGGCAAGGGAGCATTACTGGCTGCGGTGACTTGATCCTGTGTCCACTTCTCTTTCTACGCCATCCTTCCACTGCCCTGCAAATTGTCACTTTGCTACTCTTCTCAGCCTACAAGAGGCAATCCCCTCAGTCTTTTGAAACAGTAGTAAATTAAAGCTCTTTTTGAAGCTTGCAGACAAGCTAATATATATTTTATGTTCTGTGTACAGGCTCAGAGTTCCTTCAAAGCTGAAAGGAACTGATCTGAATTAGAGAATTTGTGCAGATAAAAAGAAAAATTAAACTTTTGTTTCTGGTTCAAGGGAGACTTTTTAAAGAAACATCAAACCTTCTTAAGATCTTAACCATAGAATCATCAAAGAATGACTTAGGTTGGAGGGGGCCTCAGAGATCATCTAGTTCCAGCTCCCCTGCTATGGGCAGGGTTGCCAGCCACTAGACCAGGCTGCCCAGGGCCCCATCCAACCTGGCCTTGATTGCCTCCAGAGATGGAGGAATCCACAGCATATTTGGGCAACTTGTTCCAGCATCTCAGCACTCTCTGAGTAAAAGATTTCTTCCAAACACCTAACCTAAATCTCCCTTCTTTTAGTTTAAAGCCATTCCCCCTTGTCATATCACTCACAAACCATGTGAAAAGTTGGTCCCCCTCCTGCTTGTAAGATCCCTTCAAGTACTGGAAGGCTGCAATGAGATCTCCCTGGAGCCTTCTCTCTTCCAAGGCAAATAAACCCAACTCCCTCAACCTTCTTTCATAGAGGAAAGAGAGTTGCTGCAGCCCTTTGATTATCTTTGTGGCCTTCCTCTGGACCTGCTCCATCAACTCCGTATCTGTTCTGCACTGGGGGACCCAGGCTTGAACACAGTACTCACAAGGGCAGAGTAGAAGGGGACAAATCACCTCCCTTGTCCTGCAGCCCAGGGTACTGTTGGCCTTCCAGGCTGCAAGAGTACACTGCTGGTTCATGTCTAGCTTTTTGTTCACTGGGACCACAAAGTCCTTCTCAGCAGTGCTGCTCTCAATGAGTTCTTCTCCAAGTCTGTACTCATATCTGGGATTGTCTCTACCCAGTGCAACACCTTGCACTTGGCCTTGTTAAACCTCAATAGATTCTCATGTGCCCACTTCTCAAGTGTGGCCAGGTCCCTCTGAATGGCATGCCTCCTTTCTATTGTGTCAGCTGTGCCATTCAGTCTAATGTCATCAGCAAACTTGATGAGGGTACTCTCAATCCCACTGTCTAAAGATGTTGAGGAGCACTGGTCCCAGGACTGACCCCCTGGGGAATGCTGCTCATGAACAAACTCCACCTGGACATAAAGCCATTGACATCAACTCTCTGCCTGCGACCATCCAACCAATTCTTTATCCACCTAAGAGTGAAGCCTTCAAATCCGTATCTCTCCAATTCAGAAACAAGGATGTGGTGTTGGGACCATGTCAAAGGCCTTGCACAAGCCTGGGTAGATGACATCAGGTGCTGTCATAACATCACTGATGCTGTCACTCCATCATAGAAGACCACTAGATCGGTCAGGTACAAATTATTAAAGTCAGGTCTCATTAAAACAGTTCTCAAACTGTTGGCAGCTCATCTGTGAAACCCAGATCTACAAATTGGATGAAAAAATCATGTATTACTTGCACATTGTCTTGTCATCCATTTGAAAATGCTACTATTGTAATAAAATAATTGTTGCAAATCATTGGCAGTGTGTTGTCAACGTGTTTCCCTTTTCAGATTTGTGCATCACATGATCATTTAAATCTGTAGGTGCCAGTGAATGTGTTTTTCAATGACTGTAATCACATTGTGTAGTTACAGATGAAATTATCCATTTATCAGCCCTGCCTCCACTAAACATATTCTGTGGTGATAGGAATCATGCCGTGGCACAGCCATCTCATCTTGATGGCTAGCAAGGAGGGCATACGTATTGAGAATGATGTGTATTGTGCTTTGTTCTTGGTGTGCAAATACCAGGTAAGGATTTACAAGGGTGTTTGGAATCTGAAATTTTAATTAAAGCTAAATTGTAGTTGCTCATCATCCAGGGCTTGTTTGCTTGTTCCAGAGCTGTTCTGGTTCAGTGCTCTTACACTGTGATATGACTGGGCTGGTAAATCAAGCTCCAGAGCAATGGGGAATGCAATGCAGAGAACAGCTCTTTTACAGCATAACTTCCAGGAGGTGGACCCATTCATTTCAAACACCATCACTTCTCACTGCCTTGAATGTGGACACAGTATCAGTAGACAGCATTTAAAAAAAAAAGTGAAAGAGCAATGACAGCTGATCTCACAGTTTCTGGGCTAATGCAGAATGATGAACAAGTGTGACTGATAAAAGATGTAAAGATGAAACTTAACAGAAAGGTACTCAGGTGTAAGTCACAGACAGTTGTCCTCGTCTCCTTGTCAAAGGAATCTGCAAACCTTCGCTTCCCACAGCTGACCGATGTGATGGAGCCTTGATAGAAAGAGTAGGTGAGTTTGAGAAATGGTTTGGGAAGAAGCAGGGGGATGAGGAGGAGTTCTCTGAACTCTGGGTAGGCCTAAGTGAAGTTGTCAAGTCCATGGTATTATCACAGCTTGGTAATAACAGCAAAAGGTCAGCAATATTGTAATTATTCAAACTTTTCCCATTGGAAAATAACACCAGCTTTAAATAATAAATAAAACCTGCTCACCCAAATCTATAATCTTAAGCATCTCTGGATAGGCTTCTGAAAACTAGGGACTTAATGTATACTTTCTTACTTGGTGAATATCTACTCACTGATAAATCCTCTCAGCCTAATTAGAATGCCTGATCCGTTTTGATGCCTGATATATTTCCTTTTGCATACACTTAAATGGGGCAAATCTCAAACTCAGTCACACCAATACGAACACAGGATGACACAATTTCAGCTGCTTATTCTAAAGCTATTCTAATGTAGGAAATCAAAAATGCACCCAGAAACTTTTCATGACTTCAAGTGAAATAATATAGGAGACTTTATGAAAATATTTAAATATTAGTCCTCTTCTGCCAATCTTAAAAGTCAAGCTTCTTCTGCAGTATAACAGAGAAGTGAATTTTTGCATTGATTATGGCATTGTTTAGGAGTTCTAACAATCTAGCATGTTCAGATAATCTGAGTATCACTGGTAGCAATAATAAGACCTGGTTGCTGCACATTTTTCTCTTCTCATTTTGTGAATGAAGTTACTTTTCTTGCATTCAAATAGATAATATGTTTAGTTAAATACCTGTGATGTGTAAGATATTAAGCTGTTGTTAGAAGCAGCTTTCAAATTATTTTTCTGCTCTCACTTAGTTCCAGTTTATTCTACTTCTTCGAAATAGATTAATACTACTCAAAGGAATTCTTTTGGAGCACCTCATGCTATCTGGTGACAAATAGCCTCAGTGCTGACATGTGGGGGTGGCATCACTGCCTGCCAGCCCTACCTAGCCAGAACAACAGTGCTACAGGACCTTGCTGTGCAGCATCCCTGCTGCACTGGTGCTGGTGGTGATTGCAGGTGGTCCCCACAATGCATATGTGACAAATGTGTGCAATAGGTATAGGGAATGCAGTATCCCTCCCATGTAAAAGTATCCACATATAGATATACGCATAATCACTTTTTTTCTGGCTTACTGTCTCACGATGAGTGTGTTTGAATTAATACATTTTTTCATTCTAATTCAGCCATAATAGTATTAGGGTAACACAATAATGGACGATTGCAAATATGTTGCACAGAACTTCAAGACAAACTGTTAATCTTGTTGGGATTAAGGCAAAGCATTAAAATTAATGAAATGATTGTATCTTGATCTGCATATGCAAATTAGGGTAAATGGTATGCCCAACAATAGTAGAAGCAAAAGATTATGATAATAAATCACGTTATCTGAATTAATGACTAGCTAACCCTACTTGATAAGGTCATAGTAAGTCCCAATGCACTTATTACTAAAATTTATCATTCAAGCATGTATGTGTATTTAATTATTATAGCCTATTTTCATAAGCAGATAAACTGAGAGCAGTGGAAAGTTTCCTTGGCCAGCACAAGCCTGTAAAAGAAAATTCATTCAGAACACTTCATTTTTCAATTGTGAGCTGTATAGAAAGGAAGCTAGATGTCTGTCTTTTATAATTTGGCCCAAAGGTTAATGAATTAGTTAACCCCGCTTTCTCTCTTCTTTATGGGGTTGAGGACTTTTGCCTTACTTGGAATACACGAGAGAATCAGAATTTGAATAGCTCTGATGAAAGAAGTCACTAAGGTTGCTTAATTCTTACATCTGCGCTTGCTGATTTCCCAACATCCTTTTCTAGTGATGTTTTCTTAAGGCAAAGATGGTTTTTGGCTATATGTTCGTACACTACCTTGTGTGGTAAAAATAAGATCCAGCATGGGTCTTTGAGAAACATTACATTGTAACTAATATAAATAATGAGTTATTTTATATCTGAAGATCTCAGAAGATACAAGACAACGTTATTATTCCGAGACTGCTTTCTGGAAGGAGTAGCTTAATCCTCTTTGAGGTGGGCAGTAAGATTTGCTTTCCCTCAGTGAATGTAATTTCATGCTCGCTCTCATTTGTGTGAATCCTAAGTACCCTGTATCTCTAAGCAGTCACACAGCTGGTAAGCAGCTAATTTCTCGTATGTGGATACTTCAGCTGTATTTACCACTGATACATCTATGACAAATATGTTTACGGTGCCATACTCCTAAAAGCCTAGAGATGGATTAGCTATCTGGTGAGAGAAGCTGTCAGAGCAAAGATCCGTGACTATCAAACTGGGCCCAAATGAGCACAAAAATTTCTGTGGAAAAAAATATTGTTGGGCTGTCTCATCATGTCTGGCTTGTGCAGTGGTCATGGAGCACAGGAGCACTTTCCTTCCGGCACATACTCCCATGATGGAGGCTGGTGTCCCCATCTCTGAGCCCTTTAGGGAAGGCAGATAAGGAGAAAAAGCTGTTCCACCACTTAAGGGTTTGAGAAGGAGTTGGAAGAACTTGTCATGCCATTCTTAGGTATGTGCCAGATGCTTCCATCACTTCAGGAGAAGTGCCACAAGCCAGCAACTGCTGCTCTTTCTGGGAGATCCAGCAAGCAATGTGTGTGGTGCTCCCAGGCTGAATCCATGCAATTCCTGTTGCATCCCCAGGCACAGATATCTGAGGTGACTCTAGCATGGCAAAAAGTTTAGGAGCCATCACTTCTGCAGACAGCACAAAAGCCACTGAGCCCTGCACTGCCTTGATTCAGAACAATCAAATTAACGTCTTTAAAAAGGCACTCTAATGAATTAATCATAGGAATACACATTTTACTCCCGGAACAAAATGAGGATGATCCAATTAACCAATTTCTACTAAGGCCTACAATTACTTTATTAGGGCTTTAAAAAATGGTTTCTGCAAAACAGTATTTATTCCCAGTTTGCTGTAGTTATCAGACAGCATTGTCTAAGGCCTGCTGTTGAGGCCTATGCTGTCCCTTATCTCATTAAGTGTGACATAAACACCTTTGATGAAATGAAATGGTAAAGTGCAGCAAATGGAGTCAAGTCCTTCTACACAGCAGTGCCCTGCTACATGCTTGCAATGTGATTTGCTAGCCTCTATTGACAGGCAATAACACATTTTGTGTGAGTGCCAACTAAAGATAGCCATTTAGAGCTTCTAAATAATTAAGTATTGATTAATCAACTTAGAGGTGTATGGGACACTTTTTTTTCCCCCCAAGCTTTTGTCTGTTCTTAACAGTCTTATTATTTCTGCCAGAGGAAATGGGAAGCACAGACGTTCTGCAACTGTCAGGGTCTTAAAAAATTACAGGTCTGTGCTGCTGTCCCTAGGGCAAGCAGCAGGGATGACAGGCTGCCATGGAACAAGCATATGTGCCTGCTTGCTTTGCTGCGCTGCTTGTCCACCGTGTCAGCTGTCGGTGAGAAGTGCCTAAATTTCATAAGTCACAGAGCAGTTAGTAAGCGGCTGAAGATCTGAGTGTTTTAAGGGTTTGCTGCCTTTTCCTTTGGTAAAAAGCAAATGCAAACTTCTGGTAACTTATCTGACCTGTGAATGGCTTTAAACTAAAAGAGAGGAGATCTAGGTTAGAGGTTAGTACAAAATTCTTTACTCTGAGGGTGGTGAGGTGGTAGCACAGGCTGCCCAGAGAAGCTGTGGGTGCCCCTTCCCTGGAGGTGCTCAAGGTCGGCTTGGATGGGGCCCTGGGCAGCCTGAGCTGGTGGGCAGCAACCAGCCCATGGCAGGGGTTAGAACTGGGTGGACTTTAAGGTCCCTTCCATCCTAAGCCATTCTAGGATTCTGTAATGTGATTCTGTGTTGTCTCTTGACACTACTGGATTAGGAAAAGTCTTTGCAGGACTTGGGACAGAACTGTTTGTGCAATAAGTCTTCCTGCCTGGAGGCTTTTTGGCACTTAGTTTGCTTCTAGGATCTCTAATGTGTAACGTGTGCATGTGAAAAAGAATGCCTACAAGATACAGTAGTGACCTCAATGAAAATGATGGGGGTTAAATTATCACTGACATGTCATTTCAGGAAGCCACTTAAGTCTCCCTGTCTAGGAAGGATTTCAGTACAATCAGACTAGTCCATTGCTCTTACCCTGATTACAACAGCAATTGTCCTCTAGAAGTTGAATAATTTAAATGTTTTGCTGAGACTGTCCGTGTATCACCAATAACTGAAGCTACACTTACAGTGGGTTGAGAGAATTGCATCGTTATCAGGAAGGTACTCTTTTAGTCTGAAAAATTCATCTTTCTTGGTATTTCCATATAATGAAACAAAATGGTGTGTATTTTCCTGGAAACAACTGTCACATCAGAGCTTGACAATAGGAACTTCATGGATCTGGAAATGAGGTAAGGGTATTTTATATCAAAAGCAGGCAGGAAGTAGATGTGCTGTGTGTGCCAGATGTCTCTCATTATAAAAAAGTGAGGAAGTGAGTAATCTCTGTTAGGAAAGTTTGGTAGAATTTTTTTATTTTTATTTTCATTCTCTGTTTCTCAGGTAGGAGAACTTTAAAGTTCAAAAGTCCTCAGGAATGAGGAGAGTTTAGAGGTTTATCATAGCTATCATTACAGATCCTTAATTTCCTTGTTTGCTGGACTTCTCTGTCATTCAGATGTGAAGTTGCCATCAGTGAATGTGGACAGGTGTTTCCATAAGGGATGTGCAAATATTTAGAAGCACTTATAAGGCTTGAGTCAAAGTGATGCTGAAAGCATTGAAAGGTGCCTCAATGAGTCTACCTCTTCTTCCCCATAACAAAGGTATCCAGAGTGCTTGTCCTGGCTGCATGTGTCCATGTCATTGCTGCCCTATGGGGCAGCCCAAAACATGCTCCTGTTCTGTCACTTATTGTGTCTGTGTACTGGTGTTAAGCAAGGCAGCCTCGTGCCCCTGTGGCATCAGGATGTGCTCGTGAGAACTCTGCATCATTAAATCAGTGCCTGGTTTACAATAGCAAGTTGACAGTGCAATTACTGCTAGGCAGAAAAAAACCTATTTATTTTAGCGTTAAGCTACAGTTCAGCGTGCAAGCTAGTAAACGAAATATGAGTGGTTTCATGGTTCCAAGTACTGTGTAGCACAGCAACCCACCAGCAGGACTGAGACAGACAAAGCTCTGTGTGGTGAGAACCTGGGTGCCTGTGCTGCTGGCAGGAACTGGGAGGCTGTTGTTGATGGAGTTTGTGGCTGATGCTTTTGTAAGACAATGCAAATCCACTGTTTCTGTGGCACTGTGCACAGGGACAGCCTTTTGCTAGCCACCAATGCCAGCTGAAGGCAGCTCTCCCTTAAAGGCGTACATCACCCTGTCTTGAGCTCTCATTTCTGACTAATCATTTTCATTTGGTTCCCTGGAAACAACTAAAGTTCGGCGGTATTCAAATTGAAGTGTGCTTGGGAAAAAAAAAAAAAAATTGGTATAGTAATTAGGGAGTTATAACTTTGCATGAAATTTAGTGCTGCTGCTTTTATGCAAGGTGGTAGCATGTTTTGGGATTCATTGTTACCTTGCTCTTTTGGTGACTATTATTTAAACACAGCTGTACTGCAGCAGGACTATCTCCTGCTCTTTTCTACGACAAAGGTCACACTGTTTTCTGGGTCTCTTTTCTGGACCCTTTACTCAGTACCTGAGAGAAAAGGGATGCTTAAGGTAGACTTGGTGTCATTAAATGGTTTTCTGGTAAAATAAGAGTACTGCTATAACTTTTAGTACTCCCAGATGTGAAGGAATTTAATGGGAGAGGTTAGTCAGCTGGGAAACTACCATAAATACATGGATAGGCTTGAATTTTCAAGATCTGGCTCCTGAACTTCAGCTTCGTGAGAAGGCTTCCATTAGTAAGAGCACAGGTATTGAGAACATGGCCATTGGGGGATAGGTGCTGTGGTATTAAAGGGCTGTTAATATTAGTCTTGGTCATCACCGAGACACTTGGTAGAAGAGGAAATAGGTACCTTTTCAATTACACCAAAGAAAAGAAATAATCACGTTCTTCTCTGACAGCTCTTCAAAGAATTCTTTACCACAGTGTTGATTTATTTGTGCTAAACTAAGGAAAATGCAATTTTATTTTGTTATAAAAAATGGAATATGTAACTTTGATCTGTTACCTGGATATTGATTTCCTTAGAATACATTAAAATACTCGATACACTTTCTTTTTAAAAATATTTCAGTTACAAAATCCTATAATAGCATTATACCCATCACATAAAGAAAATGAATTCAAGATTAATAGAGAAATCTAGAGGAAGACTGGAGTGTAACACAGATGTATAAAAAATAATTGTGTATTGATTTTTTGATCTCTGATTTAAATACACCATCTTGCTATGATAAAGCTTTTGCAGAACTATAGGTGTGTTTACTTTGGTTACTTTTAAGGAATAAATAATTTTACAATAAGTGCTAAGTACCTAGATAGGATTATAAAAACAAATATGGATGAAAATTAATCAGCTCAGGATTTATCCTCAGACAGATTGTTATAATGTTCACGTATGAGGCTGGGAGCATCTACCACTCTATTTTTAAGTTTCAGAGAGAAGTAAAAACACCTTCAGACAGTTCTTGGTGGCACTCAACCTATTCAGAATGCGGTTGGGCTGAATTTCTCACTGTGCAAACACAAGGGCCGTTAGAGAGCTATCTGGCTTTTCGTGCATCTCCTGCCATGGTTTCAGTACTTAAAGCCAGCTAAGCAAAGAGTTTAATTGTGATGAACGGAATATGAAGAAGCTTGCTCTCATCTCAGTACTGTTTCGGTCAGGCTAAAAGGATGAAAAATGTTGAAAGTTGGCAGTTGTGTATGTAGGAATGATTCCTAAATAAGAAACTGCAACTATAGAAAGAAGAATACCTGGGGAGTCTCACAAAAATAGTCTGCATCTTTTCCACCTTGATATTTTCACTTAATGCAGGTAAAAGCATCCTATACAATAGAGAAAATGTGTCCTGTGACAGTCTTAACAGATTAAAATGTGCTTGTAAAGAGACTCTATAGAAGTTTTTTGTCTGTTGCAGGCAGACGAGTCACAGAGAAGCCTCCAATCAATGCTGAGGACTGAGTCTCCACTCTCTAATGTTAATTTTGTATCAGGCTGAGATTATTGATTTCTGGAAAAGTTAGAAGGTTGTGTCATTGCAGCAGCAGAGAAAATAGGTGTAGTGACTGAACTTTGGTTCTGAATTTTATGTTTTTCAAATCAGCAGTGCAAAGTGTGTTCTTGAAACGATAGGCTGCGAGCAGGCACAAGGGTGCACTTTTCTGTGTGCATGTAACAGTGAAAAGAACCATCTCTGAAAGATCAGAGGTTCTGCTCTCCAAAGGGACCGGAAGTGTACTGTCCTTCTCAGTGAGTATGGAACAATCAAGCAGCTCTTTCTCATTGCAAAGCCTTTCTCCTAGCTTGCCTTTTCTCTCCCACATCATGGCTGCTTCCCTTTTAAGTCCCGTCATATTTTGAGAAGTCTATTCAGTAGGTCTACCGAGATGATCCATTGTAGTCTTTAAACTTTGTTTACATTTAAACATAAGCTAGCACTTCAGTTATCCACTTTGTGTGCTATACTTTAACAACTCTTATAGTTTTAAAATGTCTATAGAAGTTTTCTAAAAATGTTTTTTTCTCAAAACCCATCAGTGAGCATTTTGCTTGATATTTTAGAAACATTTCTACAGACCCACTACAGTTGCCCTTTTTAGGCAACTGAAGCCAAGTTGTAGCTAAAAAAGTTTATATGGTTGTTTAGCTGTGTGAGAAGAGGGGGAAAAACTGTTTTTCAACAGTTGCAATGAATTGGCTAAATTTTCTTTGCCTTCTTGTTCCTTCTACTTTATCTTCATTTCTCCAGCATCCTGGCTGATATTGCATATTTACAGTCCAACCAAACAACTGGGTTTATTCAAATCTTTCTCCACAGCAGACATAAAATGAAATTGTTTTCATCCTTCAGCAGTTCCAGTCTTTCAATAGTGTCATAGCAATAGTAACAGGGCGCTTGCACTTTACTATTCAGTAAAGGCTAACTAAGTGCTTTTGAAGTACTCTAGGGTTGAGTGACCTTCAATGGCTTGTGCATATAGATTATCAAACATCATAGCTGAGCTAACAGACCATGAACGGTGTCCGATTTCTTTCAGGCTAAATAGTGAAGATAATCATAATTATTCTGGATGCCAGGGTCAAAAGAACTGTTCATCACTTTTCTGGCTTACTGAAGAATCTTTTAAAGTACTAAATGATACATCATCCCTGTCAGTGTGTTATAAAGGAATTAAGTGAAGCGAGTTCTAGAAGAGATTTCTGACAGCACATATCTGATATGTCTCTGTCCTTTCATTTGTATATCCCTACATTTTTAAAGCAGATTACACATTCCAAGTCTGTCACTCAGATGCTTTATTCTGCAGGGGGCTAGACTTCAGCTCTACTGGAGTTTTCTTTATCAATTTAAATGACCATTTTAAGAAGTGATTAATTAATACACAAGGATTACCTGTAGGTGAGAAACACGGCCTCACTAGCCAACTGGTGGAAAAAGTGGGTTCAGTCATTTTTAACATCACACTAATTGTTTTTTTACAGCAGATTCTAGTAGCTGAAAGTATTATTAAGCAGCTTATGTCTAGGATTCCCTTCCTGTAGGCTGACTTGCAGGCAACTTCATGTTAGCTTACAGTAACAAGGAGGGATTTGTGTAATTTATGATAACATATTGATCAGATATTTTCTGACATATTTCTGTATATCATACTATATAGAGACAATAAAACTGTAAGACCATATGTAAGTATGTGAAGGAATACACATTAAGACCTTTATGTAGTTTAGAGTAAGGTCCTTAATTAAATGTACTGAATAATGAGTTTGGAAGATGAGGGATGGTAATAAAACAGAAGAAAGAAGGACAGGATGACGTCTAGAGCAGTAGTAGAATAAGTTATGCTCCTGACAAATGAAAGCCAGAAAGTGCAGGCAAGATCATGAACTGACTGGCCAATTTTTATTTCATGTGTATTGGCTCTGCCTCCTGAGTTTTGGCAACAATGCAATGGAGTCAAGGTAGGCAAAACTGAGCAAAAATCCATCTCCGGCAAACCTCAAATAAACTCATAAATCGACATTTAGATGAACACGCATGTACTTAAATTTGAAGAATTAAAAGTATTAAATCTGTAGGAAGTGAGAGTATAAAAGCAATAATATGACTCTAAAGGCAAATACAGAGCAGAGGAACAGCTGCAGGTACGAAAGGTATAATCACGCATTTGACCTGCACATCTGGATGACACATACTGTGATCCTTGACACACTGACTGCATTGGAGATTATTGCTCTTCTGATCAACTAAAAAATATCACATTATGCTTACATCTCTGAGAACATGACATGCCACCAATTTGTTCAGTGCAGTGCTCAGATGGTCTGATGGCATCAAATGCATCCTGTATAAACTGTGAACTCTATTTGAAAATAAAGTTTATAATTAAAATTGGCATTTGTGGGCCTCCAGCTGGTGAATACTGTTTTTCTGACGTCTGACATCAGTCCCAGCACCCACAGTATGGTCGCTCCTTGCCAGCCTCCGTGCCAGCTCCTCCCAATGCCAATGCCTCAGATGTTGCAATCCCCACAAAATGGTACCCAGCAGCAGGAGGCTCATGAGGCTTTATTGCATGGTTTGTATGGAAAAAAATTTTCCACACTCTGCAAACAACCACTTTATTTTATTAAGCAGTGATCTCGCCTTTCACTTCTGTGCAGAAGTTAACCTGTCTCCTGTAGCAACAGTGGAGGTTGCTTTCCAGAAAGCTCAGGTATCACCGCAGGGGGATGCAATTAGGCCCTACAGCCTAATGATGCTGTATTAGAGCTGGTCAGAGACAATGGGTCAGGTTCTCTTCTGTAATGTGGCTTGCTGAAGGCTCTACTTTGTTGTAAAAGGACCAGATTTTGGCCTAATGAGCATCTGATGCATGCATGGAAACCCTGTAAGCAAGAATTCAGGTTCAGTGTGCAAAGCAGCCGGACATGAGAAGCTTATTGCAGAAATGAGATATGGCACAAGTTTCCACGCAGTATGAAATTCCATTTTTGCTCAGTCTTAAATGTCTAAGACATTAAAGTCTAAATTTTTAAAAAGCTTGATATTTCGTATAAAGCTATGTCTCTTTTGTATTTTCAGGTGACTTCATGTAAGAACTCCCACTTTACTTGAACTACATTTCGGAACAAATATTAATGATTCTGTTTGCAAGCACTATTACTAATTCTGTATAAAGCTTATTTGTTCAGTGAGTGACAGTGGACCAGGCCCTCCCTATTTCCTATTAAATTAGCATGAAGTAAGAATTTGTGTTTCTTAGAGCATAAGTTGCTACTTATTAGTTCTTGAACACAACAGGTTGTCTTTGCTCTTTGCAAAGCAGTTTGGCAGAAATCTTTTTTAGCTTCTGTTTAAAAAATTGAGTAGAAATAGGAAATAGGTTTGGGTAATGATAATGTCACTGTTTCATTAATATGGCTGTACCCTTAGTGCACTCTTCTGGATATAGACTTGGACTTTTTTTTTTTGCCTTTATGCTGTCCTTGAAGGTAATAACAAAACTACCCCCCAGACACTTATAATACTATTAAGTAACAGTATAAGTCTCACTTGAAAAAAAAAGTCATGGAAAAGACGTCCTATTACAAGTTCTACTGACCTTTTAATGCCATCAGTGGTGCCCTTATCCAAATGTGAAGAATGAGATGATTACAACAGCTTGGAGGCTCACCGTGCAAATTAATCTGAGTAATGATTAGCAGAGCTCTTAGAACAATGACACGAGCTATTCTATAGGTTAATATTTTTAAAATTATTTATGTAAAACAAGCATATAACAGAAATCAATTCACTTTAGCAACTGCAAAATGTGATTTTTTTGTTTTGATGGTGGGCAGGGAAATTAGTGAATTTGAGATGAATGGACAACAGCGTCTTAAACACATGCCTGCTCAGGTGAAGGGCCAAGGTGGGAAGAACGGGTGCAGTGAAGCACGCATCTGAAGCGGGAAGGGAATGGTTGCTGAAGGGAGGATGATGACAGTGTGGTTTGTACTGATTTGAACTTGAAGTGTTGTCCAAGAAAGACGTCTCCTGGAGAGAGCTGAATCAAATTGAAGCAAAGGTGTGTCATTGAATTCCTCGATGTGGAAAATATGGCATCCATTGACATTCATCGATGCTTGCTGAACGTTTATGGAGACCAAAGAGTGGATGCAAACACAGTGAGATGGTGAGTAGTGCATTTCAGCAGTGATGACAATGGGTCACCTACACTGGTGCAGATTTTGACAGGTGCAGCATGCAGGCTCTTGTTCATCACTGGCAAAAATGCTGAGCTAGTGGTGATGACTGTGCTGTAAAAGAGTGTTTTGTAGATGAGGACTTGCTGTATCAACCAGTATTATTGTGCTCTTCGTAAATGTTGTAGTTTCCATGGAAATAAATAGGAGGCATTACTTTCAGAGTGAACTATGTAAAAAAAAAAAAAAAAGTTAGCATTTGATTTTGTAGTGTTCTAGTTGATCATACAGATCCAGAGAGGCTATAGGTTTTTGGGAGGCCAGAATTAGATTTCAGAATGATACTAATGAAGAGAAAAAATGTCAATTTTCTTATGTTGTATTGTTGGTGAGTTTTTTGTTTTGTTTTTTTTTTTTTTGGTTTTTTTTTTAAGTCCAAAGAATGATATAGGAACCTAGTAATTAGTAGTGCAATAGTGGTCTCTCAAGAAAGAAAAAATATGTGTACATGCACAATGCAAATAAAGCAGCCTCCCCTTCTTCCCAGCTGAAGAGAAAGCAACAGCCATGAGCATTTAATTTATCACATGTGCAGAATGATGATAATCCAAACTTGTTTTTTTTTTTTTTTTTCTGGAAAAGAAATAAAAAGAGATTTGCATAAACTTTCAGTTATGTGAAAGGTATGTATATAAAGAGACATTGTTTGTTGTAGCCCCACACACTGAGTGAATTAAATCTTTTCCTAAATTTGTAAAGGTTGTTAAAGATGTTACAATGCTCAAAGTACATAGAATGCATTATCCTACAGGAAGTATTTCTTTTTTACTGGGCACTTAGCTGAGTCAGGGGAGATAACATTATACTTTATCCTGCTGTGGCGGAAGAGAATAGATCAAATAACTCCTTCACATACTACCTAACTCTCTTTTTATATGGTTACTGGTAAATATTGCTCTGCACTTTACTTAGCTGAGGCAATTAAAATACAGATATTGAAAATAATGAAGAGGTGAACTTGGATTTTGTTTCTGATAGCAATCTTAGCAATTGCACTGTTTCTTACTCAACAAAAACCCAGTGCACTTTATTGTGTATTCTATCCAGTTTTGTCCATTAAATTATCGTATTGTATCCTCAGAATGACTGTAGTTCTGGTACGCCTATGTGAGGTGGTAGTGTGGGGGAAGAGTAGATGGTCTTTTCTCATGGTAGCTGTGAACAATTAGCCAGATTTCCAAGGCTCCTTATCATCCCACTTTTTGCCATGATGGTGGGTTTTTGGATGATTTTAGTGCAATGAATTGGTTACTCTGATCTTAAGAGTAATACCCCAAATTACCGGTGCAGCTGGGAACGTTATAGTCATTGCTTTCTATCCTGTACCCATGCAGCAGGCTGTGTCAAACTGTTTTTGCACTGTCTGCTTCCTCTCAGGACAAAGTAATTCTGCATCCACTGCCTCAACATGCCAACAGCTGTATGCAGTTGAACGTGATGCATGAACATGAAAAACAAACTTGTCAATTAAAAGTCATTACTTATAATACCAGGGATGTGTGGAATAGCCAACTAAGGAACTTCTAAGAGGCATAGGATTCTGATAATTAATATCAGAATTTCTTTAGAGGTGAGAAGTGAGATGAAGATTGATTAAATACTTGACAGTTTAGGATGTAAGCCAGAATATTTCAGGCACAAAAATTATGAAACACTCTTGAGCTTTTCCACTACTTACACAAATGACTACTTTGGCTCAAGAGCTATAGTGTGGAGTTAAATCATGTCAACTGCATACCAAAAAGGAGAAAATGCCATCTGTGAGGCAGCCAAGTGGTCCTCATGCCCTCTGGACTGTCCTGAAGCCTGGTATGGTTTAGGAAGGGACCATTCATTTAGCAAGCACTAGAAGCAACTAAGATTCACTGATTTTATGATATATAGGTTAATACCTATTCTTAAGTACATTGAATCAGATCAGCATGATGTCTTCCTTGTCCTTTGCTTCTAGAAGGCAGTACTTTCTTCATCAAAATGAGTAATGTTTTCTGAAGAAAGTAACATCTCTTAAAAATACACTCAAACTTTTGGAAAGGTTCTTTCTTGGTGAAAGTTTTTTAAACCAGACTTTGAGATTTTTCCTCTTTCCTCAGCCAAAAAAAAATGTAAAAGCCTGAAATTAATCATTCTCTTTCCCTCCCTCCTTGAAATCAAATGACATTACAGCCAGAGTATATTTGAGATGATGGTACACTTCGTAGAGCAAAGAAAAGCAAAACAGTGTGCAAAGATCTCTCTTCTTGTTCCACTACGACTTCTGTGGGACACTTAATCTTAATGATATTGACATGAGCCTTTTATCTTTGAAATGAAAATTAGTGACCCCATTAGAATGAAAACTGCTGTGTTCATTAGAAGTTGTATGTGTCAAATAGAAATGAAGCTTTCTCTCTAGGCTGTTGTTTGTTTTCCATAACTATAAAGAAAGAATGACATAAGTCCCTGCGTCTTTAATTGATTTCTGAAAAATTTACCCTAGTGACTATAATCATTAAATTTGCTCCATATGAAAGGTACTTTAATTGTTTAAAAAAAAAGTCGCACTTTGACTTCAATTAAGCTTACATAAACTTGTACACATGGGGACTGCCTTCAAGAGATATGAATTTGCTAAACTGGCATTTTTCTCAAATTCACATAGCACTAATCAAAATGACATTGATTTGCTTACATTAGCGGCTGACACCTATAAATTCCCTACTTGAGAGCATGAAGTTAGTTTTCCTTGATGTATAAATACCCGTTGGCTTTCCATACCAAAGCATTGCTTCACAGCAGGTCCTGTCTTCGGTCTGTTTTGCTCTTTTTTTTTTTCTTAAGCTTTTTCTTCTCTACTCCATGTACTGTTTCATGCTTGAAAACAATGCAGCTGGAAAATAACTGGATTTCATCCTTTGCTGAAATACAGAGAAGCAGGGAATAGAAGTCTAAAAATGTGCCATGTAAACCTGCTTGCAGAAAAGAAGTCTGTGAAAGAGATTCAACCTAATAATTTCATGCTGCATCCCTTTTGTGTCATGGTAAAAGGCTGGCTTTAAATTCTGCGTAGAGATCTTTTGCTACTGAAATAGCCACTTATGAGCCACATGCAGCAGAGATCTGTCAGTAACAGTGCCTGAGCTAGAAGATATGGAAGTGTAAAATATGTGTCTAAGCCAGCCTTTCTGTTCTTG
The DNA here is from genome assembly GCF_002078875.1 of Numida meleagris. Taxonomy (NCBI): domain Eukaryota; kingdom Metazoa; phylum Chordata; class Aves; order Galliformes; family Numididae; genus Numida; species Numida meleagris. Next base: position 42,228,089 of record NC_034413.1, on the reverse strand, counting down.
CTCTAGCCAGATCAGAAAATCTCCAGAAAATAAATCTCTGGATATGTATCCTGCCTTTAGGAGCTGAAAATACTCTCTTTAGTTACTATGTGCTGAACTGAGAGTACTGGAAAAAGTGGGAAGGGATCTTAGGGGTGGGTACATAGCTCATCTGCTGGCATTGCTTGGTTTCCATCAAGAAAGATAGCTTGGTAGTAAGTGTAGTGCATAAATAATGCAGGTAAGAAACTGGCATCACCTTGAGCCCACTGAGACCCCAAAGAGCTGGTAAATTATTCTTGAAGTGTATGAGCTTTCTATAAGCCCATAAGCATTCAAAACACTTAAACATTTTGAACAATGTTTCACAAAACTCGTTCTTGTACAAAAAAAACAAAGGTGCTACAAGCTGATTCTCCTTTCAGCTGAAAGGCCTTCATTGTGATCAGTAGCTGGGATGGCACAACATAAGGAGCAATCTTCTCTTGGCATCTAATCAGCATGTAATTTCAATTGTCTGTCTGTTCTTCTTCCTCTCAGCATTGTGCAACTGTTCTGTGCTAGGAAGTAGGGGTTATCAGAACAGAGCAGGGAGCTTCTGCAGGACAAATCCATGCAATTGCAGGGGTTTATGTCGGGTGAGTTAAAAATCTGCCATGTGCCTCATTTAATTAAATGAGAAACTTGCAGGAAACACATGGCCAGTATCCCCAGAGGTGCATTTTCAATTTCCTAATCAAAGCTGATGGAATTAGAATTGGCTATCAAATCCTTCTAGCAAACTTGCATCATTCTTTGCTAATTTCCTTCTAGTGGCCCCTTGAGAGATGGAGATAGTCTCCATGCTGCATATTAAACTTTAATTACTGATTTCTGTTATGAGGGTGCGATAACATTCGGACAGATAGCTGCATCCTAGCTTGCAAGCTCCTCATGCTGAAAACAGCCATAAAGTAAATGAAAGATGAGTCAGCAACCTATCACCAATCTCTGTCAGTGCATGCAGCACCTCCAGCTCCACACTAGGATGCCAGCTGGTCTTCTATTAACAGTAAGTTGAAGATTCTTATTTATTTATAAGTGTCATTAATCTGGGAGGCTGAATGCGATGTGCTTTGCAAAAAAGAACATGCTAGGCTTAGCATCGTCCACACATGCAATATATAGTTCATGAAAAAAATCACATTTAATCCACAACAACAGCACTATTACGTGGGGTTTGAAGTTTTTTGTTTGTGTTACATAAAGGAGGAATTCTTAATAATCACTGACTCATTTTTATTTATTTTCTTAATGAAACAATCCTATATTTTCAGGTAAAGTGCTTCTACCACTGCATGGCTGTCTTGGAACCACTTTCCTTCTATGCAAAATGATCACAAAGGTTTTAGGATTACAATGTTGCTGAACTGAGTTTAGAGATCTTACTTGAAATGAGGGTATCTGCCATGCTGGAGCAGGTAAAGGAGGGCTAATGGAAATGAGGCAGCATGTCCTAACCAGCACATTAGTTTGAGGGGAAAGCTGCAGTGTTTATGCCAGTGAGTTTGGAAGTTTCTGTCAAAATCCTTTACGTATTCTAACAGGTTGCAGACAAGAGATTTGCACCTCTATAGAATTGTAGTGGTACAATATTTTCTTGTTAAATACCTCACATTTTCTGTTCTTGCTATCCATCTCCTCTGAATTTGCTTGACTGCTGCTGCCTGCTCTCTCACTCCTTCCTTTCTACTCAACCTACCTGGAGAATGCATTTGAACATGCCACAGCACAGATCAGCCCTTGTTCAAGTGTGCTGAGTTAAGCAAGTCTTAGTTTTCAGGATGGAGATATGCCTGTATACCCAATTAGTATTCTTCTGTTTGTTCTACTGTGTCATTTTGCTTATCTAGATAAGTTTGGTCATTAGGACTCGTGTTAGCAATACACTTACTTTAACACTCATACCATACGGTGGATGGGAAGCCTTCAGCTCTCTTTGGTGGACACTTGCAGGCAGAGTGTGACTGCCAAAGCTCATCACCAGTTTACAGCGTGCCATTCTCAAAATGCAGTAACAGGAAATGTAAATTTCATATGTATCTCTTGTAAGCAGATACAAATAGCTGAAGGTATGATCATCATCTTTTGATCATCATCTATTTTAAAATATAAAAGCTACTTCATTTCTGTGCCCAATCCCCAACAAACCAGCTGACCAAGTACTTTGAAGTTCCGTTGCATTGCCTTCCATTTAATGAGATGTTAGTGTTTTATTTCTGGATCATCTGGACAAGGCTTGGATTTATTTCTAAAGTAGTATTTGGTTATAATTCACTAATTGTTTTGTATTTTTCATGTTTACATTTTTTGTCATGTGTACTGGTTAAACTCGGAATAAAACAGTATTCGAATGTAAAAACTAGATGTGGGTGCATAATTACAAAATACTGCTGAAACAAATATGTATTTTTATACATCAAACTCGTGGGTTTTCAATTTGCTAAATGTTATGTTTGCTTTTAATTGTATAACCCCAAATACCACATTTGTCTTTATTAAAATTTATTAGTTAGCTCACTCCGAGAAATTCTTCTAAGTATCCTCGGTAAATATTCACTGTTGTGGACTATAAAACTAATTATCTCCTCAAAGCTAATGCTTTTCCCCATTCATTACAAACTAAGCAGGTGATGTGAGTTTCAATATATTTATTGGTCTGCCCCCTTTATTTTTTTTCTCTTTTGTTCAAGACTATTCCAGTTTATCCCACAAAATCATACTGGAAAAGTCAGTCACAGAAAGGTTGTGTAATGGGCTGTTTTGCTTTATGTATTGGGGTGGAAGGAAGAAGCAATTCAAAGCAGCTAAGTACTTTTGAAGTAGAACAGCAGACTGCTCATGATTGAATCACAGTGCAGTGCAGAAGTGGGAGTTTGGATTGCTGTTTAGGGGACACTGTCAATCCAAACGTCAGTCTGAGCTCCCAGCAGTGAGCGTGAAGCGCTTTCAGATGGTGCTCCTGCCCAGCAGCTGCCTGTCTGCCTCTTCCTTCATGCTGCTGTGTGAAAGCCTTCAGAGTGAAAACAACCTGTCTAAGTCATAAGGTCAGGAGCAGATAGAAGCATATGCCTGGTCTGATGTTTGTGTGTCCTACTTCCAGGCACATTCCAGTGTAATGGAGAAAAAAAAAAAAAGCTCACCTGCTATTCCTCCAGTTCTGCTGAATTTACTCTTTACCACAGTCACAGCCATCTGGTCAGATTGTTTTCACATTTATGTTAAGACCATTTTAAAATTTACTCCAGTATTTTTCTTATTCATGTCAACACTAAAGAATGCAGCTGTACTTGAATAGCATCACTGATAGTATGGATTGTTTTTTAAGTAAGCATTATTTCCAACATTTTTCATGGGTCTGTTGTACCTAGAGGTCATATCGCTATGCTTATGCTCAATGGAAGGGATAAAGACAGTAGTATTACGTGAACTATATTTCATAAATAGGCTAATAGTATACTTGGTGCATGTGGTTTGAAGGTTGTGTTTTAAAATAAAACGTCTTCTATTTTCAAATTCCAGATACTTTGGCAATTTAGTTTTTGTGCATTCTCTTGGTCAAGTGTGAATGTACTGTTTCTTAACAGGTCTGAGTAGGCATTTATTCAGGGAGGGGAGGCATTTCCTAACAGTGTTCATCTTGCCATTTTGACACTTGCTAGAATTTCTAATGTGATGAATGGGTATAACTTATATAACAGTGAGGAATAATGTAGCATTTTATTCAATTCTGTCAGAATTCAACAATTTGTCCCATTTTAATCAAGTAGGCACCTTGAACAGAGCTTCATATGTGACTGTCAGTCGTAATTGTATTTGACTTCAGAGAAAAGTTTGCTGTGAGCAAAAAGCCCAACACATCTCAATGATCTATATTAATATTATTTGCTTTTTGTAATCTAACTGGAGACTCTGCTTATCAAGAGTAGGATTTGATGCTTTATACATTCCTCGTTCAATCAGAACCAAAGGGAACATCCAGTGTAACTCATCCATTACAGATTAAAGAGCAGGTAACAAGCAGAAAACTTACAGGGCAATTGCAATGGCTTGTATGCTATTAGCAGCAGAAGCCCTCCGTGATGGGTCTAATATTCTCCTCACTTATCTGTTACATGCTGCTGTTTTCAGCAGATGAGCCAGCTTGAGGAGCGCACAGAGATACTTCATGAACTAGCAGTCTCACTGCTTTTTTTTCCATTTAAAATTTATGAACTAATCACATGCCAATGTAATAAAGCCATGATGTTACAACACCGTGTGTTGTTACCACAACGGAAATAATCTCATGGATGGATTTAAGCAGATTAAAGTAAAAGCAATAATTGCCTACAGTCGGCATTGTGTTTGATATTCACTGGCTGTTCACATTTAATACACAGACCGGCCTCATTTATTTACCATGACATTCTATGCATAACGCTTAGTTATTCTGTTTGTGTGTCTAAGGAACATCCAAGAAGTAGAGCATAGCTTTTCTTCTGTGGGAGAAAAGGCTTCATCATGAGGCAGAACAAGCCCAACCAACATTTGCTCAATGAGTCTTGCACTATGCCCTGAAGTTGATGAGACTATTAACATTAATTATACATGTGCTGACAAAGGCTGCTGCAGGAGACACAGAATGAAGACTAATAGGCTGAAATGGAGAAAACTGGATGTGCAGGAGAGCTGGAAGAATGCAGCATCTTTCAATATTTTTCCTCATTAGTTTGGCTTATTTCCCACAGGGGCACAAGCACAAATCTTTGACACCAGGACTTTTCCTTAGTTCTAGCTGCAAATTCAGAGCTGCATTTCCTTCATGAGCAGCACTTTGCTCCCGAGCCCTGACCCTTTGCATATCTTTGCTGATCGTGGGTGCCCTTCAGGCTGACAGATCTCATCCACCTGGGACATAGTATAGGACAGGGAAGAACTCAATTCTGAGATTTGTGCTAAGAAAAAAGAAGGGAGCAGCATAACCACCAGTGGAAGTCAGTGACTTCCCACTGTGTTTTAGACTCTGGAGTTCCCACCAGGATGCTCTGACAAGTAGGAACTCTTTAAGAGGTCTTCTCTGCAAACAGAAGTGGTCTGTTTGTTTGATGCTCAGTGAATATTGGAGCAGGGTGGGTTCAGCAGTAGCTGGGATGCTGATGGGCAGAGCTTTTTGATGGGCTTCCTCTCAGGGGCTTTACGGAATGCTGATCATTGTATTTTTAAGTTACTGGAGCTTTTAAGATGAAATATACCTTTATAAATGGGTCATGTTCTTGGGCTATCAGCTAAGAAAATGAGCATCTCTTTGTCATAAGGTTTCTTTAATTTGGTCTTTTTTAAGACACTCAATTCTGGGGCTGGAAAGGTTCAGATGCTAGAGCTTCTCCCACTGCAAGCAGGTATGGTTAAATATTGCAAGAAGTGAACCAAAATGCCATGAGCCACGTTAAGAAGAAAAGTGTTACCTCCTCCCCCAGTATGGAAGAAGCCCACTGTCTTGATAATCTTGGCGTGTGTTCCCATAGTCACCTGAGTCAACCAGCTGTCCGGAGGAAGGGGCCCTCTGAAGCATTATAGAAATAAGTGTTGCTGTGGCTTAAGGTCATCCAAGGTTTTTCCATGACTAAGCATGCAATTAGTTTTTGAATTGCATGCTTGTGTGTTGTAGAACAGTTACACTTTAAAACACCCATTGCAGAGCAAATCTGTGCTAAAAGGCTGCTTGATGTTACTCAAGTACATTTTTTCCTCCTAGCGAGCTTGCTCTGTAAAAACTTGTATTTCTGTTTAATAGCTGACAAGGGAACATTTCTGCCCAAAATATAACAATTTTTTTTTCTGTAGTATTCTACTCACTATTAGTTTTGGGTGACAGGGAAAAGTTGACTTTTTCAGAAGTATTTCTTAAATCAGTTGAATGTAGATGGTATTCTCCCATGTGTACACGGAGTTTTGGCACTAATTTCAATCACATCCCTCTTTATTTTTTTCCTTCAGTTATGACATTGTCTGTAGATACTCTGAGCTAAAGATAGAGAAGAAGAAAATAAGGAGGAAAACAAAACAAAACAAAAACGCTACACAGAGTTTCCAGAAAAAGAAATTGCTGTTGCTCTGCACTAGGTCCTGTGGTAGAAGGTATTGCTCTGGAAAATGCATGGGCTTGAATGAGAGTGTTTTGCTGGTGACTGGTGCTACATTTCTTGAAGTTTTCCATGTCAGTTTGAAAATGTTAATGGCATGAAACAAGAGTCTTACAAGTAGAGGATATTTCTGTTATAACAACGTCTCTGGACAAGCTGAAGTAGTAGTGTGAAGTACCTTTTTTTCCCTCAAGATTTATAGGCCAAATGTTTCTGACTTGTGTTTGTAACACCACAGGCACGCTGGTGTACCTGTGTGCAGGTTTGGTGCGCAGCCAGACGTGTCCTCTTCTGTGCCCTGGCTCTGCAGGTATCGTGCTGGGCTGCTAGGAGACATACCTCAGCTCTTGCCCATGCCCTTCTGCATGGGTAAGTTACTTAATTTCTGCAGGTGCTTTTCTTTCTCTGTACTGCAAAGAATATTTGGCTTTCTTTAAACTTGTTTTAACCAGATAATTTTTCTCACTGTTTTCGCTGCACTGTGAACCATAGGTTCAAACTATAAATAATTTACAGCTCTCTAAGTTCAGTGGAAGTGCACTGAGTTTTGATTATAAGGAAGATCTGGCAAAATTAATATTTCTTTCTAATTAATGGAAGAATAAATTGAGTATCTTTTCCCTTGCCTTTTGGATCTATTCTATTTGTGTGGATCTTGGTTCTGTGGGCACCCTGAGCAGCACAGAGGGATTTCCTTTAGGGAGCAGTGTCACACTGCAGCTGTCACTGCATTAGCAACGCATCCCCTTTGGTTTAGGGGTGGATTAAGCTTCCTCGGCTGCGATCTCATCTGTGACATCAGCTAATAATAAGTATGTCCACTTTCTCCATATTCTGTAAAATAAGCGCGGGTAAGAAAGGAATCTTGTATTCATCCAGTGGGTGGGTAACTACATCGCACATTAATTACTCAATAGGGATTAGCTTTTATTTTTATACTGGGCATATCAGAACTCTGTATATCTGATTTTTTGCTAAAAATAAAATTAGTAACTTAGGTGACCTATGCTCCTGAACCATGTTAGTTGTTAATTAAAACGTGTTCAGACAGTAATGACTGAGTTGGTTCTAGAGAAACATAATTTCCTTACGTTGTACAGCTAAGCAATGTTGTTGAAGTCAGACATTCAAAACGCTGAGACTTGCTTAAAAATGCTAATTTTAAAGAAACACCCTTATGACAGGTTTTCAGAACTGCACTTTGAAATTTTTAAAGCTGTTTTTTTTTCACTTCTCTTTGCAACTGAACATCTAATTTTAAAAAGAAACCAGAGAGTTGTGCAATCATAGTAGCACCTGGCAGCCCCACAGGTGGGCAACACGGTGATCGAATGCTACTCCCAGCCGTGTATCCCTGAACTTGGTGAGGCTGTGCTCTGCCCCAGCACCCACCTTGTTAGCGAAGGCATTAATTTGGTCCCGGGGCATAGCTGAGCTCTGTGCTTGCTGGTTGCTGTGCTCTGAGCCCAGCAGTTTGCAGCCCCCCCTCGTTGTCCTCAGTAGTTAAATCAATAGTGAATGTGAGTAAAGCGATGTTGATCCTGAGAAACAGAAAGCTGCTGAGTATCAGTGATGCTTTTATCCCTCTTCCCCGGGGATCCTCCAGGGGAAGCATTTAACTGCATTGAATATAACTGTGTAGATCCCTGAAATGCTCAGATGAACTTATTAACTTTGCAAGATTTAAACAATATCTGCTCTCTCTGAATAGTATAAGCCCCAAGGTGAAAGGTGTGGTACCGCAGACTGTTTCTTAAAGTGAAAACTGTGTGCAGCTTTGTTAACATGGGAAGATTCAGCTGAGCTTTAGGAGATTAATCCAAATGCAAATGACCTCAGAATTATAAAAGATTTGCTCACAAGTTATGTTCTTAAATGATTAATTCCTTTGGATGTTTCCGTTTGGAAGGTGATATCTTTTACTTCTGTGCAAATGCTCCTGCCATGGGGCATATTGGAAAAGAACTGCAGGAAGTCACTAGCCAGAAAGCCAAACAGTGATACCCCAGAAAGCCAAACAATGATGCCACAACCAATGGCTGTTAGTAAAGGAGCCTGTGCTCATTCAGGGCTGCCGCTAAATCCACCAAAGCTAGTGGGAGCTGTGGCTTTTGATGATCAGTGAGCTTTGTAGCAAGTCTTAGGAGCTCCCACTTCCAATGCAATTTGGAAAATGCTGTGCTGCGCTGTTGCCTTTGGGAGAGTCCCAAGAAGATTTACATGTTAATTCAATCTCCCAGCACACGCAGGATATTATCTAGAAGTACAGATGAAGAAACTGAGACACAAATTCTTCTTGCTTTACACTCAAAAGTGGCAGCTGGTATAGTTGGAGCAGCTGCTTTATAGCACCTGTTGAGCAGCAGCCCACCATTCCCACCTAACTCCTGGCGAGGTCTGCTATGTCAGAAAGGGCAAAATGATCAAGAAGAAAAGAGAGAGGAGCCTGCCCTGTTCAAGTCTGTGTTAGTCTAGTCACTGAAATTCAGACAGCGCTACTTTAACTGAGTAAAATTAGGTGAAAACCCTTCTGTGTTGTTGTGCTTTAACATGCTTTAGAATTGGAGCTTAAATATTATTGACATTAAGGCCTTTAGATCAATAACAAAGTTGCTAATTAGAAGATAGTGTTTTTGATATTGCACTTCTATGTATGTTATGTTTTTGTAGTACTGCTCATGGAAGATTGTGCAACTGTGTTAGCCTTAGCTGGAAAATCCATTCACCCAGTTATGGATATATGGATGTGATGGGACATTATAGGATTGTCAACAAGGATCTCAAAAATCCTCATTTCTCATTTAAATTAGGAAAAAAAAAAAAAGACACTTCAGATCTGTAAAATATAAAGAATACCTGTAGGCTTCACAGAGTATTGAGATACGTGAAGTTCGTAAGCATCCACATAACACTGTGAGTCACGGATGGATAGGGGCACTGGAGTGATATTTACATTACCTTTTTTCATTAGTCATCTACTCAAAATTTGCACTGGAAAAAATCTGTGGGCGTCTTAAATTATATTCATTCTCTAAAAGCAACTAATTTTGAAAAAGAATGTATTATTTAATAGGTTGCTGCTTGGAAAGCAGTAGAAAAAGTTTTGCAGTTTTAAGTAAACTTTTTTCCTTCTTGCACACAGCTTTTCATATTTTGGGTTACACACATTTTTTATTTTTTATTTTTTTTAAAGTTGTATGGTAGTCTTTTGAATCTGATACAAGGACTCTTCCTTCTTGGCTCTTTCAGTTCCAGTAATTAGGCCATCTGGTTGGTGAGGGAGATTAATTCAAGATCGTATTCATTCCTGCTTTTAAATTTCTTTGCAAATAACACTTCAGGAAAAAATGAGGGCTGCTGGATAATCAGATCTAAAATTAAGAGAATTTCTTGTTGATTATCCTGTACTGCTGGTTACAAAATTAATCATAGATGCTCAGAAACTATAGTGATAAATCAGTTATCAACATCTAGATAGTAAAAAAGACAAGAAGGAGCATGAAATTGTCATAGATTTGTTTAGGTTGGTGCTTGTAATGAGAATGAGTGTCCAATTTGTTGAGAAATTCAGGCTGAGCCTTTCAGAAGACAGGAATGAAGTATAACGGCTTGGCTCTCTACAGCTTTAAACTCAATGCCTGTGCTTTTCACTGTAGTATGTTGGGGTATTAAGATGCAAGACTGATGGTGAAAGTCAGGAACATGAATTTAAGTGCTCCCCAAACTACCCTTACTTTTTTGTTTTTTAAACAACAGTAAAGTGATCTTTTTTTATGCTTTTTTCCCTTATGAGTCCGTTTGCTAAGAAGTTGGCTGCTAGGACATTTTCCTTTCTAAATAAAACCTTTTTTTTTTTTTCTATGACAAACTATGCTATTGCGTACAAACTTTTAATTGTTTGGTAGTTGCATGGAAATGGTCTTAAAAATATCATTTATCTCAGCTTTGCAGAGAAATTAAATAGAACTAAAGGAGTGGCTACTCTCACAACTATAGTAGATGGCTAAAAATAAGTGTGCAATGGCTTTTCTGCATGCAGATTACCATCCTCATTTCTGCAGGGTCACCCTCCTCCAAGACAGGATGTTTCCATCCTTCCCAGAACTTGTCTTCAAATTCTTGCACATCTGTTAATTCTTCTAACGTCAGTGATTTTGCTACACAGTAGGTGTTAAGGAGTGAAGTGGCTGTTTAATGAAATGCAGGTTTCTGGGCAGTAAGTAATGTGTTTAAGACACTGGACTGTTTTAGAAGACAAAGGAGGGCTATTAGGCTCAGTTTGTGCCTTGCCTACCAGGTGAGCAGGTAATGATGCATGCCAGATAGTGGCGCATCCATTTGTTTTCCTAATGCAGCAGCAATTTGAAAATCATCATGTTCAGTTTTCTCTGAGGAAGAAGGTATTTGACAAAAGATCAAGATATTATTCAGGTATTCAGGTTGTCTAGCGCTGTGACTTACTATTTTGTGTTTCATTTGTGGGGAAAACAGGCCTGACTCTCCACAGTCCTCTGCATCAATAAGACAGTTACTTGAAGTTCTGCCGGATCAGTGTAAAAATAAGTTAAGTACATAATTCTGCTCTTCGTGATGAATGAGGTTTAGATCAGACTTTCATAGTCAGTCCCATACAAAGTGTTCTGGCTCAAAACTGAGTAATATAGACTGTGTTATTGTGCATAATCTTTTTTTTCTGATCACCCCATCCCCATTAAGATGCTTTTAAAAGGATTGATCTTTGAGGAACAGAGCTGCGATAAGCCTCGTTGTAGAGGTGATGATGACTTCTGTTCAACAGTGTCGTAGAGGTGCTTAGATTCGAGTGCTAACATTGCTATTTCCAAAAATGATTACCCTTTCAAGGTGGGGTTGCACAGTCCATGTAGCATTTTGCTCCGTTCTGGGATTCAGGGTGCAAAAGGCAAGTTGGAGTGAAGCTGAGGTTACTTCAGGGTTGTAGTATAAAGCTCTTTAAAAACAAAGGAAAATAGAAAAAATTAGTAAAGATATAAATGCTATGGATTCCACTAGGTCTCAGCAGTATTGCAGTCAGTCAGCTTTCCTAACTTAGCACACCAAGAGCATGAAGAATGAGCAATAGCTTTTAAATCGCGTATGAAAACTGCAAATTCAACCAAAAATACTTTGCAAGTAAATTGTTGATAACCCCTAGCAGGTAGTGTATTAGACCCAGTGGTGTCAGAATTAAGTACCAAATCTGCAGCAACACAACGCATGGCCTCCTACACCCATGGTACTCCCTCATCCCACTAAACCAATTAACAGTAATTAGGTAATTACACTTCATATAAGTCTTTGAAAGATGAAAATCTTGCTGCCTAGGACTCATTAGCCCTTTTTAACATATTTATTTTAGTTTTTATTTCTGTTCACAAAGGGGAAAACTTTTAAATATTCTGTGTTTGCCATATTCTGCTCATGAAGCAAAAATTGCAAAAGCAACCTTTCTCCCAGATGCCCAATATTAGCTCCAGTCTGAAATGAAAATGACAGGTAAGGATATAGAAAGAAAGCTTTTGTAAAACACCTTGCATCTGATCACAAGATTTTACAAGAGTTCCAAAGAAAATGATATGTTATTTCTATATTGCTGGCAAAAATCTAGCCACTTGTTCTCCATAACAAAAATGATAGTTTCTAATTTTGCATGCAGCACATAACATGCAAGACCAAATGGGTGCAGTAGGTTTACTTCAGGCAAGGCAACCACAGCTCATGTGGTTTGTTGAATTCAGTGTTTTTTGCTTTAGCTGTTCAGTTTTCTTTTTTAATAAAAATAAAAATCCCTTAAATAAGCAACCTTTGGAATTTCTCTTTTTGCCTACAAAATTCCTTTTTCTCCAACTATTCTCCTGGAAGATGCTCAGTTCTTCCTTCTGTCCCTTTTTACTGAACGACACAGACGAGTTTCCACATCACTAAGTGTCTAAGCAATGAAGTTAGTGCCCTTACGGTCCCAGTGACGATAAGAAGGGCTCTGGTTTACCCTCTGGAGGATTCTATAAGAGATGCTTTTATTCTCCTGCATAAGAACTGGCCTTCTGGTCAAACTGAGGGAAAAGAAGGAGAAGTACAGACAGTGGAAGCAGGAAAGGGTGTCCTGGGAGAAATGCAGGAATACCATCCAGACATGCAGAGATAGGATCAGGAAAGCCAGGACATGGGTGAAACTAAACTTGGCAAGGGATGTGAAAAATAACAAGAGGTTCTATAGATGCACTGGGTGGAAGAGACAGGCAAAGGAGAGTGTACTCCCTCTGATAAATGAGAAGAGATAACTGGCTTCAACAGAAATGGTGAAGGCTGAGGGTACTCAGTCTTCACTGGCAGTCAGGCTTCCCATGCCTCTTGTGTCCCTGAACCTATAGGCAGGAGATGGCGGAGCAAAATCCCTGTCACTGTAAGAGCAGAGCAAGTCTGAGACTGCCTTATGAGACTGAATGTGTACAAGTTTATGAGGCTGGATGACATGTCCCAGGGTCCTGAAGGAACTGGTTGATGTGATTGCCAAGCTGCTCTCCATTGTATTTGGAAAGTTGTGTCTGTCAGGTGAAGTCTTTGGTGACTGGAAAAAGGGAAATGTCACTCCCATTTTTAAGAGAGAAAGGAAGACCCAGGAAGACTACAGGCCACTGAGCCTCACCTCTGTGCCTGGGAAGATCATGGAGCAGATCATTCTGAAAGAGATACTAAGGGAAACGCGAGATGTGGAGGTGATCCGAGACAGCCAGCAAGACTTCACCAAGGACAGATCGTGCCTGACCCCTCTGGTGGCCTTCTATGATGGAGTGAGAGCACTGGTGGACAAAGGAAGGGCAACTGATGTCATCTACCCTGGGTAAATGACATGGTCCCACACCACATCCTTATCTCTGAATTGGAAAAATATAGATTTGAAGGATAGGCTATTCAGTGGATAAAGAGTTGGTTGGATGGTAGCACCCAGAGGATTGTGGTCAATGGCTTCATGTCCAGGCAGAGACTGGTGATGAGTAGTGTCCCCCAGGGGTCTGTCTTGGGACTGGTGTTCTTCAACATCTTTATCAATGACATAGACAGTGATAGGACAAGGGGGAATGGCTTTAAACTAAAAGAGGGGAGATTAAGTTTAGATGTTAGGAAGAAGTTCTTCACTCAGAGTGTAGTAAGACAGTGGCACAATCTGCCCGGAGAAGCTGTGGATGCTCTCTCCCTGGGCAGCCTGATCTGGTGGGTGGCAACCTTGCCTATGACAGGGGCTTGGAACTAGATGATCTTTAAGGTCCCTTCCAACTTAAGTCTATGATTCTCCCTTAAGAATAAATGCCCTACATGTGCTTGTGCACAAACCCTGGTAGAAACTAGAAGCCTCTAACTTTACATGCAAAAATCATTTGCACTTAGGAGAAAGTGTTTCTTGTCTTGGAAACTACTGCTGGCATACCTTTCATCTCAGTTTGGGTCTGAGGAGTGAGCAGAAGGCCACAGCGGGCTTTTGTAGGGCCCTGACTCTGAATCAGCCTCTAAAAGAGTTTTCCTTTAAGAGAAGAAGGTGAACATTTGTAGAAGGGCCATTATTACTTGTGGATGAGACAGCTGGTTGAAGGCTAGCTCAGCACACTTTAAAAACCAGTTCATACTTTCTTTATTGTTGTTTTTCTTCCCCCTGCCCCTTTCTTTCCCTCCTCTCTTTAAAATGTCCCTTAAAGCAGACAGCCTGTTACAAGTAATGTTGTGGTCACTGTTTTCCCAGATACAGTTTATATAGAGAGAAATGTTTGTTTGACTAGTTGAAGCATCTTTCTTATCCCCACCCTCCAACTACAGAGGAACACTGATAAGGTGACGGGGACCTCAAATTTGAACTTTACTTTTAATACTGAGCCATTTCTTTCTTTCAATACTATGTCATTTACGAACTGCTCTCTACCAGTGTACTCTAGAGCTAAAATATAAGAACTGAGCATAATTAAATCACTGGTATATTAAGTAGTACAACAAAAACAGTCAATCTGTATCAGATTGCCTGGACTGAAAGGCTGGTTTAGTTGATTCATCAGAGTGCTGCACAACCACACATAGGCTGCTGGACTCTGTATGCCAGAAGACTATTTGGTGTCTGGGGGAAGGGGTGGACTCGGTCGTGTAATACTGCTTCCACGTGACACCAAAACACAGCAGCGTTTGGTCAGGATGGGAAAACTTGTTTTGACACCAGAAGGCAGATCATTTTTGGTGGTAGCACAGTTTGGGTAGGTGGATGTTTTTCAGCAAGTAACCAGTTATTTTCTCTAGATTTCTAACTTTGCCACTCTAATGGCACAAACTGCAGCGTGCTTTGTGTACTCATCCCCTCTTCACCTCATTTGGGTGACTGTAAGGACTGTCTCTTTTTTCCTTTGGAGTGAGGGCAGGTGATGGATAGGGGCTCTAGTCCATGGCCAGTCCCTCACTTCCAGCTGCTGGCAAGACCAACTGTTCTTGCCATTCCCCAGTTCCATCCCTGTACTCCAGGTTTTCCCCAACACTGAATTTTCATGTCACTAACCAACACACCCATTTCTGTGGGAATAGTGTTCCCTTGTCACCTTCCCGCTTAAAAGAAAGGAAATTTATCCTTATTTGGAGTTGAAGGAAGCAAGAGTTGTTCCCCCCACTGTGCGGTTTTCTTAAACAAGTTTCTTAAGTGCCTCAGTTAAGTGCTAGAAGCTTAGTTGCCTTCCCAAACTGCAAACTACTTGCTTGAAAGTGGTTCATGGAATAAATAGAGTTTTAGCTAAATCCTCATTAAACATACCCCCCAAAAATCCTGGTGCTTTAGAGTCCCACAGAGAAGATGCTGCAGGTTCACCTCCACTTACTGAAGCTCAGCTGAGACAAGGAGAAAGTTCCCAAGATCTTGCTCATCTCTGTGGATAGAAACCCAAGCTGCTACTCCATCTCTCTCTCCTCTCTCTTTCTCAGCCTTCCACTTGGAGCCTGCTTTAATCCAAGCCAGTTACAAATCAAGAATCCTAAGCATGGCTACACTAAGGTTCATTTCCCCAGCCCTTAAAACTAATGAGGGAAGGCTTTAAGACCTCCATTTGATTGGCACAGTACCAGTATGGTGGTATTTCAAAGTCTTACTGGAAGCTGTGCATCAATTGTCTAAATACATCTGTCTCGTAACCCCATCCTTCCAAAATCAGTCTGGGGGATTCACTGATTTGTGAATGTTTAGGCTTGTTATCCCCATTTGTCAGCAGTGCAGATGGGAACAGCTTGCATAGCTGTGCCTGTGCTTGTAGTCCCCCACAGTCTAAAGTAATAATGAAACCAAATTGGAAATTTTCCTAACCTTTCTGTTTGTTTTATTGGTGAGCCCTGGAGAACAGGGTCAAACCTGGCATTTTGTTAAAATAGACTCATTTCAAGTGGACATAACACATGAAGGTTTTACTGAAGAGCTAAGACAGGTCACATTACTTCTATTCCTGACATGGCTGGTTTTCCTAGGAAATTGTAGCTCTCCCTCACTTGAAAATAAGTACAGAAATGCATATTACAACAAATCATCTTTCCGATATTTCATGCAGATAGCGTCTTGCGTTAAGATCTGTTTGGCTGTTTTTAATGAGAACTAGAACCAAATATATTTGCATGTCATTCCAAATTTGTTTTATTTGAAGTGCAAAGCATCAAAAATATTGTGCATGACTTTAACCATGAGATTTAGGTTAATTTTGCAGTTCATGGGTTAAGAAATCCCTTTATTTATGTGAATATTACTCCATTTTAAGATCTGTCCAGTAGTCAATTTTTAATTCGTTTAAAATATGTTCTACTGATATGGCACAATGCTAATCTTTTAATCAGAATGTCATGCTAAGCTTAATCAAGTGACTTAGAAAAGTCTATAATGCATCTGTGTTGTAAGATTCATCAAATGAATATAATCACTAAAAGGAATAAATCATGGTTATGTTCAAACACTGTGATAGTTCATGCTTAAATCCAGATACTTACACTTCAGGTGAACTTTAAAACTTGTAAATCAATTTTTTTGATGGAACAGATTTTGTTAGTATAGCTTTCTTGGGGGAAAAAGGAAAATGCACCCTTATTTCTTTTGAATTGTGTTTGGGAAATTGATAGAACATTTCATTTTCACCTTTATGAAAAAGCTAGCCTCAACAAAATATTTCTGGCTTGGAAGATGGAGGATTTGAATAAGATCAAAACAATATTTTGAGGGAGACGTAATACAGAAATTCAGATTTCACTGCTTCATTTGGCTTCAAGACTAATCTAAAATGGAACTAGACTAAGTTATAACAATGAAACTGTCTTTTTCTTTACTAAAGACTATTTATATGACCCTTGTGCTCTGAAAGATAAAACAGAATCCCTTACATGTCAGACAATAATTAAAAGGAAGGAAGCCAACGTCTAGACCTTTTAGCTCTGTATTCAGCTGCTAGCTCAGCATTCCCAGCAGAGGTGTACAAAGCATTATCTTTGACAAACCAAGTAAAAGCAGCTCTTGAAGATTATCTATCTGATGGTAAAAACACATTCACATGCTCTGTAGCACAGCACAAGTCTGGCAGGTACAAGAGAAAACACAGTCAACTCATTAAGAGGTTGCTGCAAATCATAAATACATAGTAGTACGACACCTTTGTTCCAGCTCTGTTTATTTTTCACGTAGAATATAGACATAATTTAGAGGGAATAGGAAGCTTACGACATATTTTTTTCTCTGGATTGTAGAGCTCCACATCTGAAGTAGTATCACATGATGAGTGAACAGCATCATACTGAGGATGCAATGCTCTATGACAACTCATTTTGCAGAGGACATTGTCTTTCTCACTGCAGTATTTTAGGAACTTTTATATTCTTGTGGCTGTGTTCAGGTGGCTTCATGGCCGGTTTTCCTCTAGCTTTTCCTATGACAGCTCAACAGTGACCTGGCCATCAGCCAAGGTGAGCAAACAGCTATTGTGCTTTATCTGCTCATCTAAAATATATAGCAGGTTCACATCATAGTGTTGTCTGAAATCCCAATTGCCGGTCCTTTACACTGAGGGTTGTGACTGTATCAGGCTATTGCTGTGACCTGCCCTGACAGCGGAGGTTTTTAGGATGGTTTGGGTGGCCCCAGACTCACAGTTAACATCTGCAGTTAATGTTGCTTTGAATATTTGTGAACAGACTCTTAGGGTACGACTGGTTAATGTGATTGACAGTAGCTTGGTTAACTCAGATGGGAAAAAGGAGCTCTATACAACCAGAGTTTCTCCTTGATTTTCCACCAGCACTCCTTCACATGAAAATATCATAGAAATTTTTGAGTTGAAAGAGATCTCTAAAGTTCATATGGTCCAACTCCCCTGCAATGAACAGGGACACCTACATCTAGATGAAGGCTCTCATAGCCCCATCCAGCCTGACCTTGAATGTCTCCAGGGACGGAGCATCCACAACCTCTCTGGGCAACCTGTTCCAGTGCCTCCCCACCCTTACTGTAAAAAACTTCTTCCTTATATCCAGTCTAAATCTCCCCTTTTTTAGTTTGAAACCATTTCCCCTTGTCCTATCCCAACAGACTCTGCTAAAGAGTCTGTATCCTTCCTTCTTATAGCCCCCTTTAGATACTGAAGGCCGCTCTCAGGTCTCCCTCTCTTCTCCAGGCTGAACATCCCCAGCACTCTCAGCATGTGTCCTTGTAGTGGAGGTGTTCTATCCTTTTGATCATTTCTGTGGCCCTCCTCTGGACTCACTCCAAAAAGTCCGTGTCTCTCCTGTACTGAGGACTCCACATCTGGACACTCTACTCTCTGACCTGGAAGTCTCAGATGGGGAGCGAAACAAACCCCCCATGATTCAGGAGGAAACGGTCAGAGACCTACTACTCCACCTGGACTGCCACAAGTCCATGGGGCCGGACGAGATCCACCGAGAGTACTGAGGGAGCTCACGGAGGAGATAGCCAAGCCACTTTCCATCATCTATCGGTGTTCCTGGCCAACTGGAGAGGTTCCAGAAGACTGGAGACTTGCCAACGTGACTCCCATCTACAAGAAGGGTCGTAAGGAGGATCCGGGGAACTACAGGCCTGTCAGCCTGACCTCGGTGCCGGGGAAGGTTATGGAGCAGATTGTCCTGAGGGAGATCACACAGCATTTGCAGGACAACCGGGGGATCAGGCCCAGCCAGAATGGGTTTGTGAAGGGCAGGTCCTGCTTGACCAACCTGATCTCCTATGATCGAGTGACCCGTCTGGTGGATGAGGGAAAGGCTGTTGATGTGGTCTACCTAGACTTCAGCAAAGCCTTTGACACTGTCTCCCAGCAAAGCCTTTGACACTGTCTCCCAGCAAAGCCTTTGACACTGTCTCCCACAGTATTCTCCTGGAGAAGCTGGCAGCCCGTGGCTTGGACAGGTACACTCTTTGCTAGGTAAGGAGCTGGCTGGAGGGCCGTGCCCAGAGAGTGGTAGTGAATGGACTTAAATCCAGCTGGCGACCAGTCACGAGTGGTGTTCCCCAGGGGTTGGTGCTGGGGCCTGTCCTCTTCAATATCTTTATTGATGACCTGGATGAGGGCATTGAGAGCACCCTCAGTAAGTTTGCAGATGACACCAAGCTGGCAGGAAGTGTCGATCTGCCTGGGGGTGGAGAGGCCCTACAGAGAGATCTGGACAGGCTGGATCTCTGGGCTGAAGCCAGTGGGATGAGGTTCAACAAGACCAAGTTGCCGGGTCCTGCACTTTGGCCGCAACAACCCCAGGCAACACTACAGGCTTGGGGCAGAGTGGCTGGAAGGTTGTGTGGAGGAAACGGACTTGGGAGTATTGGTCGATGCTCGGTTGAGCATGAGCCAGCAGTGTGCCCAGGTGGCCAAGAAGGCCAATGGCACCCTGGCTTGTATCAGAAATAGTGTTGCCAGTAGGAGTAGGGAAGTCATTCTCCCTCTGTACTCAGCCCTGGTGAGGCCCCACCTCGAGTACTGTGTCCAGTTTTGGGCCCCTCACTGCAAGAAAGACATTGAGGCCCTGGAGCGTGTTCAGAGGAGGGCGACGAAGCTGGTGAGGGGTCTGGAGCACAGGCCTTATGAGGAGCAGCTGAGGGAGCTGGGATTGTTCAGTCTGGAGAAGAGGAGGCTCAGGGGAGACCTTATCGCTCTCTATAACTACCTGAAGGGAGGTTGTAGTGAGCTGGAGGTCAGCCTCTTCTCTCTTGTAACTAGTGACAGGATGAGGGGGAATGGCTTCAAGCTGCGCCAGGGGAGATTTAGGCTGGACATTAGGAAACACTACTTTTCTGAAAGAGTGGTCAGGCGCTGGAATGGACTGCCCAGGGAGGTGGTTGAGTCATCGTCCCGGGAGGTGGTTGAGTCATCATCCCTGGAAGTGTTCAAGAAACATTTAGATGTGGAGTTGAGAGACATGGTTTAGTGGGGTTATTGGTGGTGGGTGGATGGTTGGACTGGATGATCTTGTAGGTCTTTTCCAGCCTGGCTAA
Source organism: Numida meleagris (assembly GCF_002078875.1). Classification (NCBI taxonomy): domain Eukaryota; kingdom Metazoa; phylum Chordata; class Aves; order Galliformes; family Numididae; genus Numida; species Numida meleagris. The sequence continues at coordinate 42,208,436 of NC_034413.1, read as the reverse complement.
TTCTATGATTCTACGATTCTATTCCAAGTGAAGTCTCACCAGCACAGAGGGGCAGGATCATTTCCCTCAACCTGCTGCCATGCTTCTTTTGCTGCAGCCCAGGATAATGCTGGCTTTTTGGGCTGCAAAGGCACATTGCTGCCTCATGTGCACCTTACCATCAACTACTACTTCCAAACCTTTTTGGCAGAGTTGTGCTCTATTCTTTTGTCCTGCAGCTTGTATTGATAGTGGAGGTTGCCATGACCCAGGTGGAAGACCTTGCACTTGGATTTGTTGACCCTCATGAGGTTCTCCTGGGCTCACTGCTCAGCCTGTCTAGGTCTTTTTGAATGGCACCCCATCCCTTGGGTTTGTCAACTGTACCACACAGCTTTGTGTCATCCACAAATTTCCTGAGGGTGCACTTGATCCTACTATTTATGTCATTGATGAAGACATTAAAGAGCACCGGTCCCAGCACACTGACTGATGCCTGAGGGGCACCACTGGTCAACAATCTCCATCCAGACACTGAGCCATTGACCACCACCCTTTGGGTACAATCTCATAACCAGTTCTTTGTCCACTGAACAGCCCACCCATCAAATCCATAGCTTTCCAGTTTGGAGAGAACATGTCAAAGGACTCACTGAAGTTTATATAGATGACATCAGTGGCTCTTCCCTTGTCCACTGATGCAGTTACACCATCATAAAAATATCTCAGTA